>NC_142358.1:23680139-23984239 GCF_059441175.1 Urocampus carinirostris | reverse complement strand
ATCATCCTAGCAACTATAACATTTATCCATGTCAGTATGTGGCAGCAGATTGCAATTGTTATTGTTTTTATATGCCATTTGTCTGCTCATTAGTTATTACAGGAAAATCTATTAAATAACTTATTTTGTTTATTAAAGCCTTTTGAAATTACACTGCAAAAATAAGAAATATTTATCAGAATTTTGCTTATTGTATTAACTATTTTTTCTTCTTACTAAAAAGCGTTTTTTGTTATTTTGCTAGAAAGCAACCTTAAAATCTGGTCAAACTTGAAAATTAGGTAAAAAATGTAGTGAAATCCCAAATTACTACAAAATAATGAACCCAAATGAATAACCTGGAGCACCTCCTTTGCCAGAGTGACCACAAATGATAAGAAAAACGTAGCACTGTCAATTTAAGCAACATAGTTTCATTGTTGGGGAAAAAAAAAACATGACACTAATGATTTAATTTTTTAAACATTTTAGACTGTTGGTATAAATAAAAATAGTATGCTGTTGCTCACAAAAGGGTTGATAAATGTTTATTTACATACCATAGCAAAACAGAAATGTAAAGGTGGGTGGGAAGTGTTTTGGGTGGTGTGGTTAGCAAAGGTTTTCTTGACACTTGTTTTGTTTAGGTTTTATAAAGAAGGGACAAAAAGCTTAAAACCATAAACGACACAAGAATGTACTGGGCCTCAATAATACTTTCTCCCCGAGACTGATACGAGTATTTGCTTAGTTTAATACCCGGTCTCGATACTTTATCATTGCTCAACGAGGGGGCTGTTTCTTATTTGTAATACTGTAAAATGTATTGCTTTAAAATGCTAACTTTTGACAGTACCCATTATATTGGCGCTTTTGAAACCTATAAGAATAGAAAAAGAAATTGCAAATTGTGTATCGTGTATTGATTTCTTATTTATTTTCCTTTATTGCCCAAACATGACCTTACTTCTTAGCTTCCAGTCATTTCCTGTATTCATATACTCCCCAATGATCCAATTTACCTACGCTCCACTATATATTTCTATGCGCTTTGTCTGCTGCAGCATTCTCTTTCTTCTTCCGGCCCTCATTCCAACCCATGAGCAATGCTGCTATTGTATTCTCTTTTTTTAAAGTGCTGACTGGTACAAAATTAACATTTTGGGGAAATTCAAATCTGTAGACTTGGATTACTCAGTTAATATTTTAATCTATAAGCATTTTATAGAAAGCATGACTTTTCCACATAAACACTGAACCCTCCTCTTTCCACATATTTACATGTCTGGTCAGACTTCTGTATAAGTTAAGGTATGTTGAGTATGATACAGCTTTATCCAAGTCAATATGCCTGATTGTACACACCAATTTTGTCTGCAATAGTTTTTGCATGAGCAGACCACTTTTGGGCCCTATCATGGTGACATCTTGGTTAGTACAACAACCGTAACTCCAAAACTGCTAAATCCGCTATTTTCTCCAAACCTCAAAATATAATGACGTGTTCCCAAGAGCTGCACATTTGATTTGTTGCAGTTTCTGTCCATTACTCCAATTTAGTTTAAGGCAGAAGAAAAAGACGAAACAGCTCTGCAGTGCACTAAATTTGCTGCATTTCTGAACAGATTTGAGGGCAAATTGACAGATGGTTTGTGCCTCGGAGGCTGAAGGACTGTCAGACAGATAATTATGTAGACATTTATTTAACAGATGCATTGAGTCCACCTGTCATCATCCATAATGTGTTAAAGTTGGCCATTTTCCATTCCCAAAAAGTAACTAACTTGAGATATTAAATGGACTCAGTGTGCTTCTTTCCTCCAAAAGACCTCCCCCTCATGTCATCATTTTTTGCTTTATGTATAGAAAAAAACCTTTTAAGCCAAGGACAGGCGGAGTGAGGAGGCAGATGTTAAAAGCTCTAAAAGCCTATTGATTTTTTACTTATAGCTTTGTATATGGCAATTGCTTTACATGCATATACTGTACATACATAATGCATGAATGTGTTGTTTGATGCTCAACGTGTTTTAATTTGAAGGCACACACCCTGCAAATGACTAACGTGAAAGGTGTGAGCAGAATACTGAAAATACTATAAAAAATAAAATTATCGTGCATTTCTGGGTTCACCCTTATTGCGTCGGGTAGTTTTGGTAATATGTTATTGCACTAATTTCTATTGGTTACAATAAACTATTTTGATTGCAGTATTATTGCTAAGGCCAGTCTCTAAACATTATGTTGTAAAAAATTTGTCCTTATTTCCCTGATAGTCTTTTATCTTATTTGTCCTTTAAAGTCTATATTACGTGTTTACCCTGGATTGCAATGTATTATAGATAGATAGATAGATAGATAGATACTTTGTTCATCCCCGAAGGGAAATTCACATTTCCAGCAGCATCCCTGAGCTGAGAACAATAGAGAACAATCGAAAATAACACGGGAGCTGCTGGATATCGTTATCAATGACAATAAAGATAATTCAATTTAAAATGGAATTCTAACAAACACATTTTCAGGAATTATAAGGATAACATACCTCAAATTTCAGTTTTAAAGCATTTCATGCATCCATATCTAAAACAAAACACACTTGCAGAACTTTCACAATGTTAGGATGTAATATTCTTTCTATCCAATAGGGGTGCTCTTAACCACATTGTTTACTCTCTTTTCCTTTGAGAGTATGAGTCTGCCTTGTCTCCCATGTTTCCTCAGTCCACCCCACAACCGCTTTTACCAGAAGACATGGGAAATTTGGAGTCATATTGTAGATTATACCAAATTTTTTTTAAAGTGTAAATTTGCATATGTCCCAAAGGCTACTGGTTGCCATGGTGCAGTGGCTTCCATGATGCAGTAAGGTTTTTACAAGCGCAATGCTGCTCAAAGGAGCAAGGATGTCATGTTGATTAACACAATAGAGGTGATGATTAGTGACCAGCTTGCTACCCGTTGGTATTTAGAGGCAGCTTATTTATGAGAAGCCATTTGAGAAGTAAATCATACTTGCTCTCACGAATTCTATCATACTCTCACACTTGCACAATTATACTCTCATACAGACACAGCCATTCCTATGCACAAACACTACTGAGAGAGTGTCTCTTAAACTTACTGTTATATTGTCATACTCACACTTCTATACTCTCTCGCACATACTACTGCACTATCGTACACACTAGCATGCTTTCCCATGCATACTACTATACTCTCACACACACAACCCCTATAGAATCTCACCCACACTATTATACTCTCTCACACACACACTAATAGTCTTCTCACACACCATTAAAATTGCTATTACTATAGGATTTTTCTTGCCTAGTCTAATCATCACCTTACCTTATTGCCGTTATTTCACTTTGGGTACATTGGTTCGCACAGTCGCCTAACAGGCTAAAGGTCCCTAGTTCGAGACTCGGTGGAAACATTTGTTTGGGATGTGCAGCACCAGGCTTTACTTGCTCAAGACACAGCAAAGGAAATGGTGCCCCTACGACTCTAGTGGTTAAGGGGTTGAACCAAAATCCTCCCACCCCCCTTTGGGAACCATTGCGATGCATACTGATCTATATGTTGTACAGTTCGACGTGAAAGTTGAGTTGCCCCCACTATAGTAGTATGCGTAGTATGCGTGAGAATGTATAGTAATAAATGTGTAAGTTTATTGTAGTATATGTATGACAGCATATTAGTGTATGTATGTCAGTATAGTTATATGTGTAAGAGATAGTATAGTACTGTGTGTATGTAAGTATAGTATTGTGTGTATGTAAGTATAGTACTGTGTGTATGTAAGTATAGTAATGTGTGTATGTAAGTATAGTAATGTGTGTATGAAAGTGCAGTAATATGTGTGAGAGAGTATAGTAGAATAGAATAGAATATACCTTTATTGTCATTGTTACAAAATGGGTTAACATATTGTGACAACGAAATTGGGCATGACACTCCAGTTTCACACATTCACAGTGAGGTAAAAAAGCCAAGAAGATAAAGGAACAGAGGAGATAAGGTCATGAAACAAGGAGGATAAGGTTATAGTCATGATTTACACAATATTTACACAAGAAATGTCGGCATGTAGGATGTTACATACTGTTTGGTATCGTAAGGGTTTGTGCAATTATACATTTGGTGCAAAAATAGTCATCATAGTTGTGTGTGTATATAAGGGTATAGCAGGATGTATGAGAGAATATAGTAATGTTTGTGCACAGTGTATGACTGTATCTAAATGAGAGTACAATTGTGCATGTGTGAGAATATGACTTTATATGTGAGAGGAAGTTTGATTTACTTCTCAAACTGCCTCTCATAAATAAATGTTACTTTACCGTACTTGACTCAGCCTGAAGACTCGCATGTGTGGACACATACAAATATGCAGACAAGATTCTTGATGGTAAAAAAAACATAGACCATGTAGTCCAGGAAACAGACACACATGCTGGGCAATTGTGTCCGAAGCCACTTGAGGGCACACTCGCAACATAACACAGTATGTGGGTAGGCACTAGGCACCATTGTGTGTAGAGGACATATTTATTGGTTAAAAAAAAGGAAATGAATTAAAAAGGCATGCAAAATGTGAATTATATTACTCTCTGTTGGGTTTAGGCTAGAATTTATGAGCAGTCTATCCGGTGAAAATATTTGTTAGAGTGTGTGCCTGAACAATAGAGGAAGGCACAAATCTTACACCATCACATTCTAATATTCCATTATTTTCTGCTTTCTTTGATCATGCGTAAAAAGTGAGCACATTTTTTGCTTCTGAGGTTTTCAGTACACGCCTTAAGCCTTTGGTGCGTTCCAAGGAATATACATCATCAACACCCACCCCCCGTTTTTTCCCCTTTCAGAGCCTAGTCACAGAACTGAATTTAGCCACCCGTAACTTGCATATATGATATAGTTTTAGATGGTAAGCGTTTGAGTTTTGACGATTGCCCAAAGCATTGAAACGGAAAATGATTCGTACACACACAATAACGAAAGTTAACTTGGCATCAGCTTTCTTTTGATATCCCTGGTGAAAAGGTTGAACTGAATTCTTTGCTGATTTTATTAGTTTAACCCAGAAAGTTATATTGTATTCATAATGCATATAAAGTGTATATACCCAAAACAGATTTCTTTACTCAAATGAGCATCTTTACCTAAAATTGAAATATCCTATATGCCAGATCGATCAGAATTATGATTAAATAATGTATCATTATTTATTAGCAAAATAAATCATTCATCAAATAATAAAAAAGTCTCTGACATTTGGCGAGCTTGAACATTTTAAGTAACCTTTTTTTCTTCTAGAGTGATAACTTTATAGTTTGGTAGACGCTCAAAATAAGGAGAGAAGAGATCAATGAATTTTGAACTGAAAATCAAATCTTCATGATACAAAATTCCAAATATGTTTTCAAGGTCCTCCCTTGGACCCTTTATTTTTATCAACTCTCCTAGGTTACAAAAAGCAGATTAGAAATAGAATTATCCTTATTGTCATTGATATCAACGTTGTGAAACATTGTTTGCAGCAAGATTAGACATATATATATATATATATTTATATATAAATTATGTTATATTATTTTTTCAGTTTAATTTGGCAACAACAAAATTAAATAAACATAAAATTGTCGCAAGACAGGTTTACGCGGCTTTGTGCGTTTGTCAAGTCACATTTTATGTACAGCCGCTAATCACAAAATGTCCCAAAGGCTTGCACAGGTTACAATTAACCCATCCCCTGATCTTAAACCAACATGCGGGCAAGGGAAAACTCAAAAACCTCAACATGAGGAAATCAAGAAACTTTGAGAAGGGGTCTCGCAAGTGGATGACATTAGGTAACAATACACGAAACACAATGAACATCAGTTTGAAAAACATAGGTAAGATGTAAAAATTTGTCCAAAAATTTCATGACTGCAACAACGCAGCTTTTATTCATTTAGGGTTGTGATGCCCCTTGTGAAGAAGCTGTCTCTCAGCCTGTTTGTCCTAGTTTTTTTTTACCTGTAGCGCCTCGCAGAGGGTAACAGGTTTAAAAAGTGGGTCCCGGGATTTGAATTCTATTTTAAATTGTTCATGGCTCTGTTACAGTATCACAAGCCGCTAATGTCTTCGAGACTGGGCAGAGAGCAGCCGATTATACTTTTGGCTGTGTTGATTACTCTGTATGTTTTTCCTGTGCGCTGTCGTGCTCCCAGCATACCATACGGTGATGCCATATGCCAGAATGCTTTCCACTGTGGCTCTGTAGAAGGAGACACTAAAGGGTGTGTAAATCTTGAAAGACCTTTATCATATCTAGTGATCTTAATCTAAATATGTCCAATACTACAATCTGCAGAGCTATTCTCTCCCATTCCCATTTTGTAAAAACACAAAAATGTTATTGATAAGTTTATTCTGCTGTTTTTGTTCTTAAAATTGGACACCTGCAAAGGAGATTGTATAGGATGCCAGGTTTGTATGTTATTTTGACTATTATGCAACACTGTTGTTCATTATTTCTGCTATTATGCACTGTTTACATCATTGTCACTATCAGGAAATAATGTTGCTGTCCTTTCGTTTCCACACCCTTATGGCCAGTGCTGGGAATAAAGCCTGTAACGGGGTAATCTAACTCATTACTTTTTCTGCTTTTCAACGCTGTCATTGTTACTGATGGTTGGAAGCTGTGCGTTACCAGAACGCCAATGGCGTCGTTTCCCTGCACACCTGATGCTGTTTTAGCGCTGCAGTTTTTCGCTGTTCTCCAAGTTTGTTACATCACGTTTTTTGGGATCATGTCACCATCAAAATAGGGACTGTCCTATAGTTAGATAGCGAATACGAATATGGCAGGTCTACTTTTTGTAAACTAGGAGATTTAATCAAAAGAAGAGGCTTAGAATTTAGATTGGAATCTCTGCATCTTGAGGGTTTTTGTACAGACCTCTCCTGTTTTCCTTGCACAATTGAAATTATCTCCTTTTTTCGAGTGTCTAATAAACTATAACTTTATCAGTCCGTCAATGGCACTCATTTTTTGGATCCTAATTGTTGACTAACCTTTTTTAGGTTATTGAGTTCTTTCTATAACACTCTCTTAAAACTCATAGTCAAAAAGAATGCATAAAGATACCACAGTTGATCATCGTTTGCACCATCTTTTGCACAAGCTTTGTCTTCCCTCCTGTGGTTATTTTTAGCACTGTGTAATTCTCACCTTCCTTTCCTAGTGTCTGTTTGCCTTATTCAGGAAGAACAGTGGTAGTGTATATCTTTACATCATAGAAATGGGAATAAGACAGCTATGAAGTACCAAGTATTAGTACATTTGCAAGCTGTTTAAATTATATAAGGTTATTTCACTACAAAGGTGTGTCTTATCAACCTTTAACATTAATTAGTATTCAAATATTGACTTTAAGTAAATGAAAGATTGTTAATTACCAGAAAAAAAAACTTAAATGGCCCACCTCATCAGGTGTTCTGTGCAAAAAGTAGCATAACATCCGGGGGATTGCATTAACATGCTGTGCTGAATTAATAATTCGGATTTTAATCATCACCAACATTGTCCTAGCAGGCACACTGTAACTACCCAAAGAACATATGAGTAACCTGTGGACTATTTCTGAAAATTGCTAACAAGCGATGGTATTTTCCAGGAAATTTGAAAATGTAAGCAATGGAATTTATTTTATTGATAGTATGTTTTCTATCATTAAAACCAAGAACAGGTTCATTAGCAGCAGCAGCAGAACAGTAAACGAAACAATATTATTTGCAGCATGTGAAGTACATTCAGTGGTCAACTACAAAGTCTGTAACAAAAGTACTTGACGTTTCTCAAGTTTAAAATCAAACTGTTTGTGGTTTTTAATGTTTAAACAACTGGTGTTTGTTCTTTGGACTGCACGCATTTATCACTTTAGGCACGCACAGTCTGGTATAACGCTCAAGATCTTTTTTATAACCAAATATACACGTATAAAACGTACAATCCATGTCATCAAAACCATATTGGCTGTAACGCGACTTGAATCTTACCGAGGCAAGTCAGACTCCCGTTTCCTTCAACTGTCAGACGTGCCATTTAATTGTTGTACTTTACCAAGCTATGGCCATCATACGCAAGGTCTGCTTTCAAACATTTCAAGTAGTCTTTTTATTGGCCATATCTAGGCTAAAATGCTCCCAATCTTAAAACGTTTTGGTATTTATACTTGATGTTGTTGCCACTATTTCTGTATATTCTGTTCCCGCTCGAGACAGACTCCATTGCACACGAGTGAGCAAATAGTAGATTCTAGTAGACATGCCTCATTCTTTTGGAAAAGCGTGTCTGGCCACAAGTCGACAATTGAATTAATGTTTTACTATTTCTATTATCGATTTATGTCCGCATTATTAGTAAAACCCCCTCTTACCATCGCATCACCTCTGTCGTTCAGCAACATACAAAATCCATCTGTACACCTACAAGCCCATCCATAACATTGCGCCTCCCTACCTCTCCGGCCTATTTCACATTGCCTTGCAATCCTGCATTCGCAGATCTTCCTCACCCCTCCTTCTCAATGTACCTCAGTTCAGATTTTCAGATTTCAGATTTACTTTATTGTCATTCGTATACACGTGTATACAGAACGAAATGTCGATACATCTGACCCGCACAGTTACTTTGAACGTCAGCCGGGATAGATAAGATTAAGCATGTCTTCGTCAGAATTATAGCGCAGCAGTTCGTCATCTCGCGGTTCGATGCCACTTCCAGTTGTTAAATGGTCCAGTTTATTGTCCAGAGAGCGAACGTTGGAGAATGGATGGGAGAGGCGTTTAGCCTTTAGCCTAGCTGTTAGCACGGCCCGACAACCTCGCTTCCTCGTCTGGCGGTCACGCCCTGTCTTGCCACTCTGCTTCGCTGCTTTGTAGGCCGCTGGGTCTTGTTGACATAACAGTCCGTGGCTAATAAACACTCCCGAGTGGTCGTAGCACCGAGCGCTTGATGTCTGAATGATCGCATATCCAGCAAAAAAAAAACTGCAGTTCGAGCCGACTTTGTGTGCCGTAAAAACTGAGTCGAAGACTGGGTCTTATGGCCGACGTGTAAAAAACTGTTGCGAGCCGATGCAGCCGCAGCCGAACAGGGGCGCCGCCATGATGTGATCGTTGTTCCATTGGAAGCAGAGCTTTCAGCCGCTCTGTCCCTCAGCTCTGGAACTCATTACTACCTGACCTCTGGAATTCCGCCACCTTCAAATCCGGACTCAAAACTGACCTCTTCACCACCCCCCTTTTTTAACTTTACTTTGTTTTTATATGGTATTTATTCCTTGCCTTTTTTATTCTTGTTTGCTATTCTGTGGAAAGCAACCACGGGTTTCTTGAAAGGCACTTTGAAATAAAATATATTTTCATTATTATCAATATTTTAATAAATGAAGCCCTAGTTTTCAGTATTTGCATCATTTCATTTTCGATAAGTGCAGATGTTTCAAAACTGCAGTTGTGTGTTGCATACTTTTGACACTTTTGATTCCTTGTCAAATTTCGATTGCAGTGTACCAAAACTTAATCTGGTAAGGTTCGTCATCTTTTCGACCTTTTGCCGGTCAACCTCCATCTTTGATCGTCTTGTGCCAGTCCCGCATCTCACCCTCTTCCCTAGTGCACTCTTGACCAGCTCGGCAAGAACAGACGGAATGCACACAACTGTGTCAGCAGCACCCACCATAACTCTCTCAAACCACCACTCCCCTCCACATTATTTCGTATTTTCCATCCCGCCTCTCCAGTATTTCCCCACTCCAAGGATTTGGGGCAGACATTGATTTATCATTTATTTATAGCGCGGCTGTGAGCACGCACGCTGGTGCGGTATTTGTTTGCGCGCATCTGCACACCAGACGCTCATGTGGATCGGCGACGACTTGTAAATGCGGTGGCATGCATCTGCAAGGCTCCTTTTGCAAGTTAATCCCTTAAGAAGAGGTGTGGTTCTCTCAGGCTGTGCGTTCACTCTCATCCCCGCCGCTCAGTGCGAGTGGCGATATCGTCACAGCTGGTCTTTTTCTCGCACTGCTGTCAAAGACTCTCGTCTCGGAAAACCTCGGATTGTCACGTTTGCGATCTTCGCCTACGATGAGTTCTTGCGGCGAGTTGAGGGATGCTGCCGACTCCAGGTGGGTCAAAGATGATCTGCGCGTTTTTGTCACTGTGCAAGAACTGCACACATTTGTGCTTTGCCTTGTTGTGCATTTATTGATTTGGTTTTGTATGTTTTGACTCCAAATTGGGTCACTGGTGTGCTGGTAATCAGTCCTACATTCCATTTCTCTGGGCTCTATAGAGGTCAAGAGCAAAATCTATTTTTCCTGGTGCCTGTTGTGTTATTGGTATTGGCGATAATCGCTTTTCAAAGCCTGACAAACTGATAATAGGTCGAGCCTAGCCTGTGTCTAAGATAGATAATAGCCTTAGCAGATGCCCCAAGCGCATGTCCATATGGAAGAGATTAAACTTACTTTGTTTATTCAAGCACTCAACACATTTTATTCTGTGATATATATATATATTTTTTTATATTTAAGAGCTTGTTCATGCGGGCATTTGTAATGCATACTTTTTTGACTGCAGAAGGAATGTTTCTAATCATAAATGATGCCTGGAGGATTTACTTGGTTCCCATAGTGTTTCATGACTCTATCTTTTCTTCCCCCAACATTCTTACTCTATTTGCAGAATAATGTACCAATTTTAGTATTTTTATTCATTTTTAAAGATATTTTATCATCGATGTTAAATTTGCATTTATTGAATGTTTACATTTAAACTGCAGTTCACATTGTGATTCACGCGGTAGAAATTCAAATACTGCAAAAAAAAATGTTTTTAACATGACAGCAATGTTAGCTTATTTTCTCTAATAAAATAATTTCATCCATAAAATAGCAGATGTGCCAAAATGAGGACAAAACTACCTAAGATGTGAAAAAAATACCTGTCGGGTAACACATGTTTAGTTCAAGTATTTATTTTCTTATGTTACTAAAAGAAAGAGTCAAACATGAATTGAGAGAAAATGGTGCTTTTAAAGTGCAAAAAAGTGATCCAATTCTCAGAAAGTCTTGCTTATTGTTTTTGTAATTTTTTCAAATTTCAAGATATTGTAACATGCAAATTACAGTATAATTAAATCAGGCAAATTTATCTCAGGTACTAATTGGTAGATTGCTTTGCTCATTTTAGGTTTTCTAATATTGCTGAAAAAAAGTTTCTTAAAACTAGCAGATTACCAACAATTTCGTTTTTTTTTTGCATTATACACTACAAAAACTTCTCACCCCACTTTTGCTCATTTCAAAAATATTTTTCCTGTTTTAATATCTCTTATATTTTTTTCCCCGGAAAAAAAAATCTAGCTGTTGTACATAATCATTTTAAGAAGCATTTTATCCCACGATGAGAAAAATAAATCACTTAAAATGAGCAAAATGATCGAGATAAGTTTTTCTTATTTTAATAAAAATTAAGAAACAAATTAAATGTAATAAATGTAAAAACAAAATCAGCCTGAATTGTTGCTGGTTTGAGCCCTGAATCATATCTAAGACTTACAACATTGGTACCTATTTGGGAGGTCGGTGGTTCGCGCCCCGACCGAGTCATTCCTAAGACTTAAAAAGTGGTCGGCGGCGCCCTCTGTTGGCTGCGGCTGCATCGGCTCGCTACAACGGGTCAGGTGCAATCGACATTTCGTTCTGTGTACATTGTTACACAGAATGACAATACAAGGAAATTATTATTATTATTATTATTATTATTATTACCTCTGTGCCTGGCGCTCGGCATTATGGGTTGAAATCTGGGGGCTTGGTCCCCTAATGACTAAAAAAAATGTAAAAAAGAAAAAAAAGAAAAAAGAATGTTGGGGCGGCTAAATGGTTAGCGCGGTTGGGCACAGTTTTGAGATCATAGGATCAAATCCAGCTACCAGCCTTCCTCTGCGGAGTTTGCATGTTCTCCCTGTGCCTGTGTGGGTTTCCTCCGGGCACGCTGGTTTCCTCCCACATTCCAAAAACATGCATGTCAGGTTAAATGGCCGGTCTAAATTGTCCCTAAGTGTGAATGAGTAGGTGTGTGGTCTGTCTCTGTGTGGCCTGTGACTGGCTGGCAACTAGTCCAGGGTGTCCCCTGCCCACTGCCCGAAGATAGCTGGGATGGGCTCCAGCGCCCCCTACTGAGGATAAGCAGTGCAGATAATGGATGGATGGATGGAATAAAAACACAATGAAAATTACTGTTGAAATCAGCCTTTTTTTCTCCCAATCAGGTAGGATTTTATTTTTTGCTTTTTAAGTGTATATTTTTTGTTTTGAAAAAAATTTATTATCTCAAAGATTGTCATTTTATGAAATATTTTTTACCAAGATTAGAAAATACATTAACAAAAACGGTCTACCATCAGCTAGTTAAGACAGTTTTGCCTATTTTAAGTACAACTTTTATAATTTTCCTGAAAACAAAAACAAATTAGCGTATCAAAAACTTGAAAAGTCACACTTTAAACCACTAATATTTTTTTTTAGTTTAGTAGACACTCTAAATAAAGCCAGAAGACATCAATAGAGTTTGAACTTGAAATGGGAATAGGAGAGGACCCTTCACTCTGATAAGAAATTCCAACCTTCTCTCAAAGGTCCTCCACTGATCCCTTTCTTTTTATTGAATTGCCCAAGTTACAAAAAGCAGATCTGCCCTAAAGGGTGTGGTTTCAAAGAGCAGCGACATGATAGGCCGATGGCGATAATGATGTAAACAGTGCATACTAGTCAAAATAACGAACAACAGAGAGGAATATTAGACAAAATAACGAACTGGCATCCTAAGCAATTTCCTTTGCCGGTGTCTAATATCAAAAACAGAATAAACAAATAAATAAGCAAAAATTTAAGAGTAAGAGTTCATATTCTGCAGTGCTGGCGACAGCTCAGTTCTATTTTATGAAACAGAGTGCGAATAAGTTAAGGAGGGGAAACCAGCATGCATGAGAAAAAAAAAAGCAAGATGAAGACTCGACACAATGGAGATGAGAGGAGGGGTGTGAAAATTGAGTTTGGAAAGGGAAATATGTGAAGTAATAGAAATGTGGCTGCATATAAAGCTGGACAAGATGCCAATGAAACCTGTATGAAAATACAGTTTTAAAGAAACAAAAGTAAGATGCACACCGTTCAGTTGTGGTAGGAATGTTGAGATTTCCATCAGTGCAGATGTTTTTTTCCCTGAAAAGCAGAACTTCCAAAAGTGTGAGGTAACAGTTGACGTACTTGGGTGGACAGGAAATTCTATTCGCGTGTACGAAGGGTGTGGACGTCCAAGGACTTCAAGAATCTTATCCTCTTGGCAGAATATTTTGCTTATTTCAAATTTATGGATGAGGACTTGGATACATTTGAGGTTATTTCGGCACTTTTTGAAATGTTATTAGATTAGACCTTTCTCTTCCGCCTTGCTGATTATGATGCTGGTTGTAACACTATTTTCTCAATTTAAAGAGCGAACAAGGACATAACTGCTAGTTGTGTCAGTATGTCATACGGTAGATGTATTTTTATTATTACTTAAATGTTCAGGTGCTCTGTTAGACTTGCATAAGAAAACTGAGGGACGTACCGGAAATTTGGCCCCCGATAACTCTTTTTTTGTGTGCTTATTTTAAAAGTATCTGATCGAGACACTGTATTGGTTCCAAAAATGTGACTCTGAATCAGTCACTGGGTCCCAAAAACCTGATCAGGACATCAATCACTGTTATCTTGTATGATTACAATTATGATGCTTACTTTTAGGATTATTAAGTTTATCGTTAAGTAGACATTCAACACAAGGAAGGAAGACATCATTCAATCTTGAGCTTGCAAGGAGAACAGGAGAGGACAATACTAGAATCCCTCACAATGCCAAATCCAAAATCAGTTCTAAGACCTCCCCTGAGCTCTTTCTTGTTGTGAAATCTCCTAGGTGGCAAAAAAACATTCTAAAGGGTGTTGAGATCAAAGAACAGCAACACGATTGGCCGATAGTAACAGTGATGTAAACTGTGCATATCAGTCAAAAGAATGAATGGTCTGCATTTATTTAGAGCTTTAATGAACAAATGTGAGGCATAATCGTCAAATTAACAATTAGCTTCCATGCAATCTCCCTTGCAGGTTTCCATTGTTACAAACAGATAAAACATATCAGGTAAAAACTATTGTTATTCTTACTTTACAGTGAAGAGTGTTTTTAAAATCATGCAAAAAATATTACAGTATTGACAAAACATTTTGCTTATTTTAAATGCATTTTTACTAATTTTAAGGTATTTAAACTCTGTTTTACACAAAATGTACGTTTCTTTTTAACAGATGGTAGATGGTTTTGCACAATACAAGTATTTTTTTCTGTGCTATTTAGAAGTTATCACTTAACATGATCAAGATTATGTACCATCTGCTAGATGATCTCCTTTTAAGGATGATTATTCTTATTTTTTAGGGCCAACGGCCTAAAATACACTATATTACAATAAGAAAAGTTGTACTTGTAACAAGATTGGATAGATTGAGAAGTTAAATTGTGAGAGACAGAACTGAAATAGGACTGAAACTGAGCAAGCGTGTGGTTATGAGAATACTCTGTGTGTTTGGACACATGGAGAGGATGGCTAAGGAGCAAATGTTGAAGAGGATCTACAGAGCAGAAGTAAATGGAAGACCGCGATTGACGTGGATGGATGGTGTTATGAGTGCACTGCAGGAAAGAGGTCTAAATCTAGTGGAAGCTAGAGCTCTTGTTGGTGATAGGAATGAGTGGAGAGGTGTTGTGAAAGGATAGTGGGATGTTTGGACATATTCTAAGGGATGGGCAGTGCACCTGTATGATGCAGCAGGGGTAAACCAGTGAAAGCTGTCGGGCCCTGCTGTTGAACAGAAGAGTGTGTTGTGTCACCCTGACCCGAGTGACATGGCCGCTTTCTTGTGTCCTGTTTCATCTGTTTCGGGATTTGGGTTGGCCATGGTCAAATTTGTTGTGTTTTTAGCTACTTTTTTCCTTTTTTCTTTTCTTTCTTTTTGTGTATGTGTTTGTCTTGGTGTCGGTCACCCCTCTCGATGGATATGACCAGGGTAGATAGATAGATGGATAGATACTTGTAACAGGTAACTTTTGTGCCAATTAGTTAAGAATTTATATTTTTGCTGTGCACTTGCTACCAAAAATACCCATATTTGTATGTAATGTTCAGAAAAAGGTTACTGGAATATAAACCGTTTTTGTTTTTCAGTCATTGATAGCGGTCAGTTGTACCTTCAGAGTATCTGTGAAAATATGTGTGACTGGTCAAAAAACATGCAGTGGTGAATGTGAGAGATAAGGACAATAACACAAGAAATCTGTTCGGACATGCATTGAATTTTGAGGTTAGTAACCAACATTGGCAGTGAATGTTTCATTGTTTGCCTCATTGAGTTTTCAGGGCAATTTCCGAGTGTGTTTGAGTCTCTTTCATTGTTGAAGCAGAACTAGCGTTACAGCTTGAGGCTCCCTGGGTGTGATATTGCACAGGCCAACCTCCGCTGCGACTGGGATGTGTGATATGAGCTTGAGCTCTGTGTTTCTTTTCTTTCATCTCAGATGTGTTTGCCAAGCTCATTGATTTATGTTTTTACAGACCTTGCAATGTGCACTTGTGTCTTAGAAAACTGTCCCATTCCATTCTGGAGCCATGAGTTCATATGACACAACCCTTCATTGCAGATGCTTTATAAATAAAACAAATGTAGTTGTGACCATTTTGAAGAGGTAAAATATATTATCCAATGTAAAACTGAAAAACGGATCGTACATCGGAGCTTAAAGGTGGTGTCCGCAGCTTCAAATTGTGCTACCTTATGCCGTCATCTCCTGTCGACAACCCAGGCGGTCCTGAAAGACCAATGGCAGTTCTGTTTCGAAAAAAAAAAATCCACTCGAGTTAAGATAAAAAAGTATTTAAGTATTCGTTTGTGAAATCAGTACTTGTCTGTGTGCTGTGAAGTGCTTTTTGTTTTGTTTTGTTTTGCTTCTGAAGTAAGGGTTTGGTTGAGGTTGAGAACATAACTGCCTTTCCGTAAGAAAAGCTCTAATAAAGGTATCCTGATATTAGTTCTGTTCCGCATTTCAATTTAAGTAGAGTATTTCACAATTAGATTGCAAACAATTCTTTTCCGATCAAGCTATCTAGCTATCTATCTATCTACCTTGGTCATATCCCTCAAGAGGGGTGAACGACAGCAAGACAAACACATACAATAACAAAGAAAGTAAAAGGGAAAAAATAGCAAAAAACGCACACAAATTTTTTTAGACAATGGCCAACCCAAATGCCCGAACACCCAAACATGTTAGGCACCCCAGCACCTATGTTGGTCATGCTTTCGTCCCTCCAGATGAAACGGGACACAAGAAAGCGGCCATGTCACTCGGGTCAGGGTGACACAACACACTCTTTTGTTCAACAGCAGGGCCCGACAGCTTTCACTGGTTTACCCCTACCGCATCATGCAGGTGCCCTGCCCATCCCTTAGAACGCGCCCAAACATCCCACTATCCTTTTACAACAATCAAGCTAATTTGTTTAAACTTTTAGTCATTTCTATTGGTCGAACCAGGAAGTAGCTAGTCAATTATATTCTTCACTAACGATAATTTCATATGAAGGCGGGGCCACAAACTATCGTCATACAAGCCGCGTGTTTGAGGCCTTTGACTCAAAGGGACAGTGTGTATAATGTCACCACTATACGTCGCTACAGAGACTCAAAGTGACCAAACAGAACCATTTTTACTTTTTTATTGCGAAGCCTTTGAAGAGGGTTTTGGTTTTAGGGAACCTGTAGCAGCAAGATACAATCATATCAGCTCTCTCCGTGTGATGCTCATGTTATGTTAAATACATGCAGATTTCTCAACCTGCAAGTATTTCGAAAATGTGAATTAATATCATGATTTTTATCATAAGGAGGCGCTAAATAACACACACTGTGGAAACACTGAGCTAGCTAGAGCCTTATAACACACCAAGCAAGGTTGAATTCAACTGAAATCACAAATAGAATAAGCGCTAAACACTATACAAGTAAATAACATTCCTTTATGGCATTTTCCACAATAAAAGTGAGACACTGCACGCAAACTACTATATAAAAGATTGACTGCACCAGCTATAAAAAGTGACATTTTTTAGTTTTTTTGCCTTGTTGGATGTGTGCACAAAAAAGGGAAAACACTTAAAACAAGCAAAACACTACTTTCTACCAGAAAAGATAATTCTTATTGTTTTAAGTATAATCTTATTTTACTAGAAAAAAACAAGTATACATATCTAGCTAATAGCTACTCTAAAAACATCTTATTAAGAAACAGGAAAATGCATCCTAAGATACCAAATATATACACTTTCCCTGCAAAAAATATCATATCTTACCCTACTGTTGAAAATAATTGCTTATTTCAAGTGTAATTTTTAGCTTGTTTTTACATGTATTACATTTAATTTATATGTTGAGTGTGCTTATTTTAACACAGGCAAGTATAGGTATTTTTTTGCAGTAGTGATTTAAGCATTTCTTAAAATAAGTAGTACTATCTACAATCTGCTGGATTTTTTTAAGAAAAAACATAAGATATGCAAAAACAAGAAACTATAAACTGTATACTAATATGAGATATGTTTTCTGCCAGTGGGTCAAGATTTTTTTGTAGTGTATACTGAAAAAGAGTCATTTATAGATAACTTTGTTTTGGCTATACAGACGTTGCCCTACTTACGAACGATCATTAGCAATATTCCCTCTAATTTTCCACGGGTCTGAGCGTTCACACAAAGTCGGTGAGCAACGCTTGAAACAACAGTGAGCAACCATAATCCCATGTGTGGCAAGATAATTAATTATCAAACATGTCCAAAACTTGACATCAAGTTACATTTTGCTGAGTTTCCGGCAATGCAAAATTATTTTTCTCTTTTGAATGAATTGACTCATGTACTATTGCAAAGGTTGTACGGCCTACAAACGTCGTTTGTTCTTACAATTCTTTCACAAGATATCCATTTTTTTTCCTGATAGATTTTGTCGCATAATATTAACATTTTTGGGGGCTTATTTAGTCGGTTGTAAGATACAGAACTGTACTTAGTCACATTTTTTAGGGGAAGTACAATGTTGGCAACAAGATTCACTTGATACAATTGGAAATTATTTGAATGCAACACAAACTTTTTCTTCTTTTTTCCGTGTTTTTTTTTCCAATTTTTGTTTAAATTGCTTTAAAAAAAGTCTCATTGTGTTTATTTTTTCCGAGCTGTTACTTTTTTCCTACGTTTCTTTCTTTTTTTTCTGGCTTTTTTCTAAATTTTTCCTTCTTTTTTTCTCTTCCTTTTGTTTCTTTTTTTTCCCAGCTTTTCACTACTTTTTCATTTTGGTTTTTTTTTCTTTTTTTGTTCTATTCCCCCCTTCTTTTAAGTCAATTTGTGAATTGTTTTACATAATATTTGGTCATGTTAGGATTAAAGAAGCAAAAACAACCTGAAGAGCCGTTTAGGACCCAAAAGAGCCGGTTCCTTTTAGTGAGCCGAGCCGAAGAAGCCGGTGGTTCTCCACAAACTCTACTAACTTTACTTTTCAATTTCGTTCGACATTGACTTCAAAATACTGCATTTAGGACACAACGTCAGGGGAACCCGTGTATTTTTACCTTTATGCACTGTAACTTTGACTTAAGTCGCTTCTTAATTAGCAATTTTGAGCCCTCATTTTTGTGCGCTGGCTAGGTTTTTTGTGCGCTGAGAATGTGCGAGCAGTGCGCAATTGCGCACGCGCGCAGCTTAGAGGGAACACATCATTTGTAAGTTGAATTTGTTTGTAAATTGCTTCAGTGCTATATTTTGTATGTTCAAGGTTTGTATAAGTATGTTTAAGGCTTGTATAAGTACCCTGTATTGTTTTGTACTGAAAAAATAAACATGTAATCAAATATGCTCTATAAAGATAAATAAAGTTGAGTTTAACTTACTTTCGGAAGATGAGAGGTAGAGAATGGACGAAAAAAAAAGCGATCCAATTTTCTCAACCGCATCAAGCTTTCTTATTCCACTTTCATATCTGGATAGTTTTCGACGTCCCTCAAATTTTTTTTCGTATCTACCGTTTTTTGTAAGTCAAATTGTCGTAAGTAGGCGAGCGTCTGTACATTTTCACAATTTACTGGAAAGAAAACAGATAAAATAGGTCAAAATATCAGTTGAAGACTGCCAACATTCGGCTAACAAAAAACAAGTAGCCATTTTACATCTGTATCTATCTTATTAAAAAATTGTAGGCTTGTGGTTGAGCAGCTGTCTATTGCAGGACTGTTTCTAGTCCAGTGTTTGGATACTAAGCTACACAACCCCTAAATATTGAAAACTCTAACTACGGTATTTGCTTTATCATCTGTGGTTTTACGAAAAACATAATTTATAAACAATTTAGGATAACTTGCTTGATTTGGTTCTGTGTCTCATATAAAATACAGAAATTCAAGGCAGTCATTGCGTCCTCTATCTTTCTGTTTGCATTTATTTGATGACTTTTAAACACCACATCAAAAACGAGTATGACAATACCAACAGTTTCATATAATGTAAAATCCCTTGCCAAGGGGTGGAATAAGGTTAATAAACAGCAAGAACACTCATATACATGTGAACAGTTCCCATGCTCTACTCAAGAGGGTGGGAAATTAAACAATGGCAGGAGGGGCGGTGTCAAAGTGGAATGTTAAGCCTGGAGGGGGATGATAATGAAGTACAGTATATACAGAAAAAATAGTTTTCCATTATATATTTCAGTGTGTTCCAGCGATGTGAAGAAACACATTTATTTATAAACTTAAAAAACATTTTATTTTGTCCATTCATTTTGTTAACATTGTCAGACACCTGAAGACTTCATGCACAAAAGGCAAAAGGCTGCTGAGTGTAAATTAAAATTAGTGTTTGTATTTGTTGTTTATATTTTGGGGGATTGCAGGTCTACCTTAGGTGATGTGCAATGTTTTTGTTTTGTTTTGATTGTCTCATTTTTTTAACTTTTAATTTTGTTCAATGTCATATTTGTGAAATGCTTTGTTGTACTTTGTCACCATGTGTCTTTGTTCTGACATTAAGGATTGGTTAAGGCAGCATCTGGATTTGTTAACTTTCTCAGGGGAAAAAATCGGTCTTAAAATGTTAAAGGAAGAAATATGTGATAATTATCGATGTCGACTGATAAAAAAAACGTTTTGTCGTGATAACATTTTTGTCATATTGCCCAAGCATATATGAACTGTTTATGTCATTGTCACTATTGCACTATTGATCAACAATGTTGCTGTTCTTTGATTCTCAGACCCTTTATGGTGGATCTACTTTTTGCAACCTGGGAGATTTTTTTTTTTAAAAAGGCTCCAGGGAGGACCTTTAGAATAGATTTGAATTTTCTCATCTTCGCTCACTAAGGCCTTCTCTCCTTATTTTGTGTGTCTACCAAACTGTACATTTTTAGAACTCTAAATTAACCCATAAATTATCTCTAAACACCCAGCAGCCTATTTCGCCAGATGCTTTTGTGGTTGACTAAGCCTTTTTTATATATTGAGATTGGTCATGGACTTAGGAAAAAAATTGATAAGTGCTTAAATAAGGGAGATATTATCGTATTTTCCGCACTATAAGGCGCACTGGATTATAGGGCACAGCCCCAAAATATAGTCTTTTGTCATAAATTTCTATACATAAGGTGCATCGGATTATAAGGTGCATGAAATCGAGACTACGGTAAGAGCTACCGTGTATAACTGTTGTGCTCTTTCCACATTTACGGCACATAGTGGTGGAAGGATTTATCAGTCAAAAAGTATTACTGATTAAAATGTATACGTATTTAAAATATCTTGGATAGTATTTTGTTTCTGCCCTTTGCAACACTGTTGACACACAGGTGAAGAAGTGGAGAGATTGTTAAAGTTCTTAGAATGCAAATCAGTGTTTCTGGCACTGTGAGCAAAAATAGTGTGATGATGAAATAAGCTCCAAAGCCTTTATGTATGTCGTCAGCATAACTGTTGGTCTAGTGGCAGAGTGTTGGCGCCCTCTCAGCTACGACGTGGGTTCTAATCCTGTTGCATACAATGCTTTGATTTGGTCAGTGATAACTATCGATTGATGCATCACTGCTGAAATACAGAAGTGTACCATAAAAACTCTTTACGTAACGCACACCTATAAATACTGTATGCATTCCAATCTTATTCACCGTATTCTGTGGTATATAAGGCGCCCTTTCAAATTTTGGGCCAATTTGTGGTTTTTGGAGGGGTTCAGGAAAATACTGTCTATTGCTTGCCTTAAGTTACTTTTAAATTTTCATTTATAATGAATACTTTCTTTAATCCTTCAAAACAAATTAGATTAAATGGTTCCTTTATAAACAAACCTACAATGAAGTATACGTTGTGCACGTTGGATAGGCTTAAATTATCTTTTTTCCTCCTATTGCCTTGGCATTGGATTTAAGACTGTGAATTGACATATACTAAAAATCAATCAGCCATTGTTTTCCCCCTTGCCCAGCCCCTGTGCAAAAATTTGAACACAATGTGGACCACGATAGAAGTTTGTCCTTCCCTGGTATAAAAGTTATTACAGTAATGGCAAACTCAACTTGTGTTTACATGCCATTCCCATAAAGCCCCACAGCTTTAGACACTGTTAAGTTTTTAAACCTTATTATGCAAGATGACCACCTGCTAATGGGTTTAGGCGATCTTTCTTTTAATTCCTCCAGCATCTTCAACAGCGCCTGTGAAAGATGATCTTGGCGGAAGTGAGGAAGGGCACATTGACAGAGAAAGATGAAGACTGACAGAGGCAGGAGTCAGACAAACGGTTGCCAGGCTGATGCTTGGGCACATGGCTCCGCTTCAGTTGTCACTTTATATTAGTCAGCAGCAATAACACACAGTCGCAAACAAACACACACACACCTACTGTAATGCACTCTCTTGATCTCATTGCCGGTGCTAGAGAGCAGTTGGAGGTTGAGACTGAGTGATTTGTTGGACTGTGCGGTGGCAAAATTGACCTGGAAATGTTCCGAGGGATGCAACTCATTCGGGAGCTGATGATTACAAAGCACGTTTTGTGCTGGCGTACTGTTTTGAGGACACTGTCCTACTTTGGCATCAATAAATGTATACGATTTAAACCAGTGGTTCTCAACTGGTTTGACTTCAGACTAGAGGGATGATCGGGCCTAAAAAATCCAGCTCGACCTGACCAGGCTCGCGGGTGTATGAGCCGGAACCCGACTGTTTAACCAAGATTTGAGGGACCAAGCCCAAAGTAAATCCAAATCTTTACTTTGGCGCCGAAGTAAAGCTTCGGGTTCACTTCGGGCTGAAGTATCAGCTGAAGTACGCAGCTTCGGGTTTACTTTGGGCCGAGACCCTCAAATCAAAGGTGAACTTTAAGTGCAGCCCCAAAGTGTTCATTTCGGTGAAGTGCAGAGAAATGAAACTGAAAGAAATCTTATTCTGCAAATTACAAGATGCAAAGGGTAAAATATTTGGCCGCAAAGCAGAAAGAGAGTTTGTAAAGTTTGTAAGCTATTGACGAGAAGTGGAAACAACGTCTGATGTTAGCCACGTAGAGGTGGAAAGCGGAAGTGGCGCATCTTTTACAGAGAATGAAAATGTATTTGGATTTAGTGATTTGGAGTTCAACTGTGCCCTGCAACTGGCTAACAACCAGTTCAGGGTGTCCCCTGCTCCAGCACACCTGTGACCCTACTGAGAAGAAGCTGTGAAGATAATGAATGTATGGATGGATGGAGTTTAACTGATAGTTTGGTAAGCATGTTCTAAATTATAGAGCTAGCTGAATGATATAACTTCGGCGCTGAACTGAAGCACCAAAGTCTGTTACTAGAGTAAGAGTACTGTGACTTCAGAAAAGCATTACTCCAGTAGAAGTGAAAAGTACTCATCTAAATTATTACCTGAGTAAAAGTAAGTGCATTCTGTGCAAATCCTCTACGGAATAGAAACAAAAACGGCTAGCGTGAAACCCGGGCCGGCCCAACTGATTGACATTTTAAGCCAGAATCCGGACCCAAAATCTTACCTCTACTTCAGACGCAAACCATCTGACCTAACATCCCACCCTAATTACAAACTGTGATCCAATTCAAGCTTTTCTCACTTCTCAAATTTATTGAATGAAATGATTGTGCAGTTGAAACCAGAGAAAAGAATATGTTTTTTAAATTAAAATTACCTGTAAAACCATAACTACTTACACTATACTGTATTTGCTTTTAATGCCAGTTAAGCTGCATTTTTGACAAAATCCAAAACTCTTCACTTCAGTAACTTCACCATTTTTAACAGACTTAACATGTATAAACATTAAATAACGGCCTTATGCTTTCATGTGCTAGCACCTTGCTGCCCAAAGCACATCGAGCTTTTTGTCCTCCTTTGTCTTAGTAATAAAATGCATATTACATATATTTTTAGCTGTATCTGTGTTTGGCCATGCTCATTATGAGTAAATAAACATTACTGACTTTTTCTGTGGTGTAAAATGGGAAGTGTCAACTCTCATTTCCAGAGCAATATTGCCGCCCACTGTTAAGGAGTGTAACTGACCCCAGTTTATTTTCTAAGCAATATTTCGCGAGTCCAAAGGCCAGCGAACCACTGAAAACAGTCATACAACCCACTTTTGGGCCGTGAACCACCCGTTGAGAAGAATTGATTTAGACACTGGTGTTTACCCATTTCCTGTTTTTTTTTTTAAATTTCAATGTTGATGCCATCATTTTGATTTCTTTCCTTATTATTTTGTCAAGTTAGAAGGCTTTCGACAAAAGTGACAAAATAAAGTGAGAAATGAATGTCCATTCACTCTTTAGTGTGACAATTTTTTGGCAGGCTACTAGTGTACGTCCACTCTCAGGAATTTGCACGGTCAATCTTTCACTTGGTGTTGCCAATACTAAACGTTTTTTTCTTGTAAGCTATTCAGATCTGACCATGAGTGGCATGTTGCTTGAAGAATCTCAGTTTTACTATCTACCTACCTACTTACCTACCTACCGTTTCTCACACATACTCATAGTTTTGTATTTAGTACACTGTAATGACATCATTCACTTAGGCTTCTTTTGTGCATACAATCATTTCTCTATGAGAGTTTAAATTTAAGATATAAATGAGAATTTTTAATATTTACACACACGGCAAAAAAATACAGTACATACTGCATTCGCAGGAAATTTGTCTAATTTTAATTGCATATCTTCTCTTAATTTCAAACATTTAACTTATACTTATTTCTAGAAAAAAATCATGCTTAAAATGAGTATTTTCATATTAGATAGGACATTATAGATTATTTTTGCTCAGTTTAAGAAATACCTAAATCTCATCTCATCTCATTAGCCGTACCGCTTATCCTCATTAGGGTCGCGGGGGGCTGGAGCCCATCCCAGCCATCTCCAGGCAGTGGGCAGGGGACACCCTGAACTGGTTGCCAGCCAATCGCAGGGCACACGGGGACAGACAACTCATTCGCTCATTCACACCTAGGGACAATTTGGACGGCCAATTCACCTGAAATGCATGTTTTTGGAATGTGGGAGGAAACCGGAGTGCCCGGAGGAAACCCACGCAAGCACGGGGAGAACATACAAACTCCGCACAGGAAGTCTGGAGCTGGATTTGAACCCACGACAGGTTCCCATGACATGAACTGTGCCGCACAAGCGCTAACCACTGCGCTGCCGTGCTGCCAAATACCTAAATGTAAAAAAAAAATAAAACAAGCAAAATGATCTACAAACCACTCGATAAGATCATTTTGTCTGGTTGCTTGGCTCCCTTAACCACTAGGGTCGTAGGGGCACCATTTCCTATGGTGTGTCTTGGGCAAATACAGCCTGGTGGCACCCATCCCTCTCTAGGCCAATTTTAGGTATACTTCTTATTTTACTACAAAAAAAGAAGGCAAAATGTTGAAACTAAAAATAAATATACATAGATTAAGTCACTTCAAGTCATGTTTTTTTTTGTTCAGCCCTTAATAAAAATAAGTCTCAAAGTGCTTTATAGACTACCAATACACCATCCTACAGAAATACTCAAAAACCCCAGCATGAGTAAAATTAACAAACCTTGAGAAGGGGCTTTATACGAGGTAACCCTCCTTCTAAGATGACCAGGCTTGAGTAGATGATGCAAGGGCATCAACAGACAATACACAGACATCATTAACATTAAACATAGGTAATAACAGAATTAAGCAAACATTTATGGCAGAGGGGATAAGAATTTTATTTTTGTTGAATTCAAGTGGACTTTTCATTGTACAATTTCTTAAAAATGAGTTTTTCTGCACCTTACACTTGAAACAGTTTAAAGATTCTAAATAGCAACCAACATGCTCCTAAACTGTTGGTTTTAAGATTTCTAATTATTTGCTCGCAGTTGCAATTGTTTAAAACAACATTGTTAAAATCTGCATTTTTTTCCCCACAGAATACTGAAAAACCTTTGGGGAATATTTTTTTTTCAGGTAAAAAAAACATTACCAAAAGGTTGAAATTCTGCACAACAGTTATTAATAATACCGCCTTTCTAAAGGATCCTGTCAGTCATTATTGACTTCACTAAACTGATAAAAAGGGAACAATCCTATGGGAAAAAAATGGCATTATTTGGAGTTTTGATATAATCCTATTTGATCATACCTTATCCATAGACATCACAATCACCTCAATGGTCAATCAAATCAATTTCAAACTATTTTGAGTTTTTGTCATTTTTGTGAGAACTGGCATAAAAAACCTCACTTTCCTGAAATGTACTCATTCGTTTGGTTAAAAGGAATACCGTCGTTACAATGTAGTCTGTACAAAAACTTGCATAAAAGTGAAGAATTAGGCCACGGTCTGGGTCAGACTTCAAACACAGATGGCCGTTTTTATCTCTACATGAGATTTTTTTTCTTTTCTGAAATTGTGATTGTGTAAGAGACGGACACAAAAGTTGAAAAAGGGTGAGAGTAACAGACTTAGCAAGAAAATCAGTGTCTTTATCCGGGTTACTTGGTGTCAAGTCTCCAGGCCTAAGAAACTGGGTCATGTGTAAGCATGTAAGCAGCCGCCTGTGCGCATGCGTGAGGCTGAGTGGATGATGTTTCTGTCTTTGCTTCAGGTCTGTTCTCTCCCTCTTAAACACATTTGAAGCTCCTTTACAAAGCATGCTTATTTATTTTAGTTAATCTTTAATATATTCTGTATTTATCAAATGAATGCAGCATTATGCATCACACATTTTTAATATGCAAGAGAGGTTATTGCAGTGAGCTCTTGTTACATGAAAGGAGTCTAATTCATATGATTCTCTTTTTTATTTGGATGTTTTATCACCTTTCTTGGTTATTGTTAAGCTGACTTGTTATATTCATATAGTCAGTGTTCATGTTTTTGATTATTTTTAAATTTTTTGCCGGTTACTTGTTTAGTGTCTGGAAACCATGTGTTATTGCTTAATATGGTTGTTTGGTCTGTTTCCCTTCAAAAGGAATATGAGGTTGTCTGAGGTAGGAGACAGTGAGATTGTGCATACAAACGCTGACATACTTACAAACGAGATAGGTTCCGGACGATCGTTTGGAAGTTTTGTACTAAAAATAAATATTTCATAAAATAATATGCTAAATAAATAAAAATAAGTGTAACTTACTTTTGGAAGATATGCTTCAAGAGGTCCTCCTTAGTGTTAGAAGGTGGCCGAAAAAAAGCAATCCAATCATTTTCTCAACCACATTAAGCTTTCTTATTCCACTTTTGTTTCAAAAGAAACGGCTCGCCTCTTCTTTACACTTTATACCAACCATATTGAATAGATGCACGAGATATTAAATGATAAAAATGTCAAAGTTCTCAGCACGCTGGAGATAGTATAGATATAGTATAGACAGTATAGAATGTTTACCCATGAACTCAGAAGAGGAAGCATTTTTTTTACTTCTGGGTGGATGCTGGGTGAGCTCTCACAGCGCCACCACACGCCGGTAGCGGGGGAAAGAAGCACTACAGTAATATCCTATAAAAGGTGCACACAATACAAAATCTGACTTACAGCAATACTTTTCGACATCGCGAAAGCACATTCAACCCGACGAAAAACCCTGCGAAAACGAAAACTTCAGGGGTATGGTCACGTCACAAAATCATCAGGACGAAACCAAGATCATTCTCCAGAGCACAGTCCAAGGGAGCAAGAGGAGAGGATGAGTGAAAAACTAACTGGGCCAACAACATTCAAACAATCAAAATCCTTTGCTTCACTGTCACCCTCTGCCATGAGGCAAGAGAATTGCAAGACTTACTCTGCATCTGCTGACGCTCGGCACAGTAATACATTACAGATTAATTGTATTAATAATATTTATAATATAATGTGAAAAAATATTGTGACATTGAGAACTTTAACACTGACTAAATATAACAATTCAATATATTTTTAATTTTATATTTCTATAATGGAAAGTGAGGCATAGCCTCACCTGCCTCCCCTGACTGCACATCACTGGTTCCCAAAATTATTTATTCTAGGTTTGTTTACAAATTAAAATTGTCACTAGATATAAATGTTCGTATTTGTGTGCCCAACGATTGTCTGTTAACTATTTAAACTGCGATGGGTTCCAGCTCCCCAGCGGCCCATGTGAGGATAGGTGGATAAGAAAAGGGATGGAGAAATATGTTTCATTGGAATTTGGCTTTGTAGTTAAAACAACATCTCGGAAAACAAATGTGTCTGACAGATGTAATGTGGGTTTGATTTTGGCTTGATCATAATCCAAAACGGTGGGTGCGGTTTTATCGAGTTATGCTCAACTTCACACGCACAGACAGACACATAAATGTGTTGTTTCCTTATTTCTTACCGTACAATGTGATTTTCACGACAACTCTGTTTGCAAAGTCTGAGGGAGGAAAACATCCACTTTTGCCAAACAATTTGATCTGTTATTTTAAAAGAACACATCTGGATTCTGGACAAATTCAGTATGTGTGTGAGAGAAAGAGAAGGGAACCTGGCCAAAGATATCATTCAGGTTCCCATCTGGTGACCACTAAACACAGCTGGGAAGACATAAGGTCATGTTGTTGTAACACAGATTATACAAACTAAAATGTACATGGATGTATATAAAGTGCCTGTATGTATCACGATCTAGCGAAGACATCCAACCCGTTCCCACCCAATAACTCCAGAATCTCCAAAATATCTCGTCTCCGTCTGTGGTGTGTAGACTAATGCGTCGCAGATGTCTGGACGGGAAATTAAAGCTTTCTTTTGGCATCATGCCGACACTTTGTGTAGTCTACTCTAAGGTGCTGATTGTTTTACGACTATAATGGTTTTCATTCGGTCTTATGATTAATGTTTAGTATGAGTTCTTTTGCTGCTTGAAAAAGTGTCACATCTGGTTCTCGTTGACAGGCTGAGGTCACGATTGTGGCACGCGCATAATGTGTCACCGCCCTTTGGGTGACTTTCTCTTAGCAGCTTGTTTACTATAGTCTTATTTCCAATTTTATTGTATAATATGTCCTAACTAATAGGACCTTTTTTTGAACAGACAGAAATATGATAATCAAAATATTATTGCGTTAAGAAAATCCTGGTTTTCAACCATCCATAGATGACAATACCTTCTCTTTTGGGTCAAATAGGGGTATTATCAGGTCTAAATATCTTTATATACAACGTTTTTGCAACTTTTCACCATGCCTCACAATAACTTGTCTAGATTCCTCCAGATCCGCAACGTTGCCCACAGTATGAATACCTGCTTCCCATATCTATTCATAGAGGACTGCATTGGACAAGTTCCTCGATCCTCTTCCTTATTTTGAAGGTAGTCTGTCAATTATTTATGGACATATATGCGACCTGAGTAAGAGCTCCCTGACAAAAATCAAAACACTTTGGGAGCAGGAAACTGGCCAAGAACTACCAGATGTACTCTGGCCCTTAATAAAAATAACGACGTGGACTTATTCAAACTAACATTGTTCACAGGGATCATTGGACTAAACAGAGAATGTCAAAAATGTTCGAGGATGCTAACTCAAACTGTGCATGGTGCAATCAAGACCCAGCCAACCACACCCACATTTTTTGGTCATGTCTGTCCCTGCAAAAGTATTGGTAGGAGATTTTTCAAACAAATGGTAAGCTAAATGGCTCCTCTGTCAAACCAAACTGTACGATAGCATGATTTGGAAACTCCTTTAATCACTTAAAAACTACTCAGCCGTCAATTACATCATCACCTTTGTAACATTAATACCATGTTGTGTAATCCTACGAAGATAAAAAATTGTCAGCCCCACCTCCCCACACAATGTGGATTAAATCTACCCTATAATGCTTACATCTAGAAATAATTAGATCCTCACTTAAGGACTCTGAATATATCCTACGCCAGATGGTCTAGCTTCTTAAACTATGTTAGAAAAATACATTTCCCAGATATCCCAGACTGATTAACCTGCCTGGTGTAATTACAGGATGACTGTTGCAACCCTTCATTGGACTCTTAACTTTACTGCCTCATGTAAGGTTATTTATTTATTCAACTATTGATTTTCTTTTTCTTACGATAATGCATTCAGGTGTCTCGTGTGGGAAGCCACCCACTGCAACGGCTCTATTTACTATCTGCTCTGTTTAGGTTTGACGAGGTACTGTTCTTTTCTGTTAGTTTTTTTTAGTTCTTTCTTTTGATCTGCTTTTTGCTGTTGCTGTCCATGTATTAGGTTTGTTTGTTTGTTTCCTTTATATTTCATCCTCACCCTGGATGCTGTGTGATTTTGGTACAAGGTGTTTTTTTTTTTTTTTTTGTATCACTTGTGATCAAAAATCCATTTAAAAAAAAATGTATTCGTTTGTAATTTAGTAGACACTTGAATAAGGAGAGAAGACATGGATACATTTTGAACTTGCAAGGAGAACAGGAGAGAACTGTAAAAGAAACCATCACAATGTCGAATTCCAAATATATTCCAAAAGCCTTCCTCCAAGCCCCTTTTCTTATCAAATCCCCTAGTTTACAAAAGCAGATCAGGCCTAAAGGGTGTAGTATATCAAAGAACAGCAACATTATTGGTCAATAGTGACAATGATGTGAACAGTGCATAATAGTCAAAATAACAAACATCAGTGCGGTATAATAGAACAAATGGGTGACCTATCCTCTGCAGCCTTCTAATATTGAAAAAACAATAAACTTAGAGAATAAACAGAAAATCAACAGAGCTTAGCTTTCGACAAAGGTCTCATGCTGCCTTCAAAGTCCTTCCAGAGATATTGGAAACCACAGAAGCTGCAGACCACTGCAACATGTTTTTCATGCAAATTAACACACAAAACTTCTGACAACTGACTTACTGTTCCCAAAAGGAGACTTATCTTTGCCCTCAAGATTTCCTAAATTTTCTTTAACTACATCTTGTGGTCCCATGCTAAGAACATTATCGGGGACCCCTCTCACCCCCATCATGGACTGTTCACTCTGCTAGCCTCTGGGAAGAGGTACTGCAGTGTGCGGTGCAGGGCCACCAGGTTCCGCAGTAGTCTAGTCCCCCTGGCCATTAGACTGTTAAATGGTCAATCTAACATACAGTTAACCTAAATCTAAACGGCTGCTAATCTGACTTTTTGCACTACTGGCAGTTCTTTATAGCTTGCCACTCCTTGCACATTTGCTCTCTGCACTATTGTACTTACAGCGTTATTGTTACAGTGTTAATGTTACTGTTTACCTGACTTGTTAACCTGAATGCCCATTTTGCACATCTGGTTAGCTACTCCTCTTGCACTATCGGCACTATGGTAAAATACTATACGTAGCCACAATACAATACAACTTTTACTTATATCTGTACATTCGAGGAAACTGTGCGGGTCAGATGTATCGACATTTCGTTCTGTATACACGTGTACTAGAATGACTATAAAGTAGATCTGAATCTGAATCTGAATCTGGTCAACACAATTTGTCTTAATTTTATTCCCTTAACTTATTGACCTTTTAAGCTCTCTATATGGTATTTTTTGTAGTTTTCATGTGTTCTCCATAAATGCTGTCACTGTTACTTTGAGTTTATTTTTGGGTAGAACAAATCTAATGTCAATTATTTTTCTCATTTTAAAAAAGGCTTTCTGCCTAAACTATACAGAATACAGTCATAAAAATAAGCAAAATAATATGCCAAACGCTGGATGAGATCATTCTTATTTTAAAGGGACAATGTGTTACTGTGCAGGGAGGAAAAACATATTTATAAAAAATATATTGATTAAAATACAGTAATAGGCAAATAAAGATTAAGCATCAAATAAACATGCAGTTTAAAAAAATACTTATTTTAATTTGCATTTATTTTATGTAACATGAGCATCGCTGACATGATTGTCCTCGAAAATCTCAAAAAATTGTAAAAGGCTGGGAAAGAAAATGAGAAGAAAAACGGGGTGTTTTTTGTCAAAGTCACCGTAGTTTCTTTTCTTCCTTATGCTTTTAGCACTTGTTTTCTGTTGTACGACACAATATAGAGACATCAAGTGGTCAAATGATACACTCTCTGCCTTTCAAGGTGACCCAAAAAATGTTCCGTAAAAGATTGCAAAATTCTGGAAAACGTCTTAGCAACCGTTTTAACCTTCGACAAAATCGGACAACAAAAACTGTTTTGATCCATCTACTGACCTTCATGCTTTATTTTGATCTTAAGATTTCATAAACTCAACTTACATATGGAAACCCTAACGTCTCAACTTCCTTCATTGGTATGTACACGTGAGATGTCATCTTCAACTTAATATATGAAGAGGGAGACATTTTATCCTCTTCTATTTCACGTGTTCTCCTTCTGGTTTAGGTTCTCACCACTCTCTCAGTACATGTCTCTCCAGAGTTAGCATGTTTATACAAATTTACTGTATTTTCTGGACTATAAGGGCCACCTAAAAAACCCCATTTAGCAAGAAATTCAAAAGTATTCCTTATAACCCGGTGTGCCTACTATACCCAAGATATATACCCCTGTTCGGCTGCGGCTACATCGGCTCGCTACAGTTTTTTATACTTCGGCCATAAGACCCAGTCTTCGACTCAGTTTTGACGGCGCACAAAGTCGGCTCAAACTGCAGATTAATATACGATCGCAGTTTTTTTGCTGGACATGCGATCATCCAGATATCAAACGCTCGGTGCTACGACCACTCGTGAATGTTTATTAGCCACGGACTGCTATGTCAACAAGACCCAGCGGCCTACAAAGCAACGAAGCAGAGTGGCAAGAGAGCGGCGTGACCGGACGAGGAAGCGAGGTTGTCGGGCCGGGCTAACCGCTAGGCTAAAGGCTAAACCCTTCAAAACGCCTCTCCCATCCATTTTCCTCTCCAACGTTCGCTCTCTGGACAATAAACTGGACCATTTAACAACTGGAAGTGGCATCGAACCGCGAGATGACAAACTGCTGCGCTAAAATTCTGACGAAGACATGGTTAGTCTTATCTATCCCGGCTGAAGCTCAAGGAAACTGTGCGGGTCAGATGTATCGACATTTCGTTCTGTATACACTTGTACACGAATGACAATAAAGTAAATCTGAATCTGAATCTGAATATGGTGGACACGATTGGAAATGCATTCAGTTATTGTTCATACAGTACTTATAGGTCTGCATTACTATACAAGGTTTTACAGTAATTTCGTATTTGAGCAATGACTGACTGAGCAGTGATTGATAAAATCAAAAAACATTGGTTGGTTGGATTGCTTAACCACTATGGTTGTAGGGGCACCATTTCCTGTGGTATGTCTTGGGCAAGTACAGCCTGGTGGTGCCCATCCCTTTCCAGGCCAACTTATGTTTCCACTGATCTAACTTGAAAAGCATTGTATGCAATGGGAATTAAACCCGAGTACTTATGGTGAGAGTTTCGGCACAATACCAATGGACCACTAGCGGAACAAAAGTCATACCACAAGGCATTAGACCTTATCTCATTATCACACTATTTTTATTTACAGTGCAAGGAATAATGATTTGCATAGTGCATTCTGATGGGTTAATCAGTCTCTTCTCTTCTTCACCAACAAATGTTAGAGAATGGAGAAAACAAAGTACATCAACAAACAATAATAAAAGCTCTTTCACGTACGCATATATATTAAACCACAACGTTATTGAGGCACAGGTGAAAAAGTGGAGAGAATGTTTATCCTATCAGAATGCACTATGCAGATAAGTGTGGCACCATGAGTAAAAATAGTCTGATAATGGAATAGACTGTTATGCCTTATTGAATGACATCTGTACCACTGGTGGTTTAGCGGTAATGTGTCAGTGGTCTCACTGCCTTTGTTCGTGTGCGATTACCATTATATTACAATGTTTGGCAATGGTCAGCAGCAATTATAAATGCTTTGCATTAATCCATTAGAATTTACCTTGGACAAACACACACTCGGAAGCTATTTATGTAGTGAGCCTTATGTATAAAATATATCTAACAAAGACTTTTTGTGGATACGCCTTTCTAATCCGGTTCCCCTTATAGTGTGGAAAATACGGTAATCAGCCCACCGCTAGTCATCATTTGATATGAGGCTGCTCCTGTAGGATCTTCCAAGCTAGCGCCTCCTTTCTCTTTCACCAGCTTTCAGCACACGTGGATGCTTTGTAATGTTCCCAGAAATGAATGGCACAAGTCACAGAAGGCCTCCACACTCACAGTGTATATCTCTTGTGTGTGTGTGCATTTTTGGCAATGGGTGCATGTCTCACATGCCAGGAATGAGTAATGCCACTCAAGCTGTTTTGCAGCCGTCGCATATCAGTAATCCATGTTACACATACACGCCTGTGAGCTGAGAAGGAGTGTAAATTTACACATGCTTCCGGCACGCCAGTCATTACCAGTACTGATTATAATGCCGCAGCACTTGTATATATTTCAACGTGCATCCTGACTGCAGTGTGTAGCAGAGGGAGCGTTTTCCTTGCTTCAGCCTGCGGATTATCTGCTTTCTTTACGGACATGATATGCGTTCAGGGTCCAGGATGTGCAATTTCACACCCGTTTGTAACCAGCTTACCACTTTCTGGGGCAACCCGACGGTAAGAAAATAATGCTGCTTTTTTGCTACTTCGGACTCTCATATACAGCTGTGACTGATATTGCTGATAACATTTCACTTTTATGTGATGAAAAGATCTGATTTCACTGTTTTTTTACCTGTGGCAGGGGTCGGTAACCTTTTTAAGAGACAGGAAAGCAAAATATTAAGATTTTTTTTCAGTGAGAGCTATGCCAGATATTTGAAGATAAAACCAAACAAAACCGCCAAACCAGATCTCCAGACAAAAGCTAATACTTCGGTGCATTTCGATTCGCCATGTGATTGTTATGTGTATAGTTTATTAGACCCTCACAAAATAAGGAGAAGACATCAATGGGTTTTCACCTTACAAGGGGAACAGGGGAGTGCCCTAACCTCAGAAGAGAAATCCCAACCTGTTCTAAAAGCCCTCCCCTGAGACATTTCTAATGAAATCTCCAAGGTTACCAAAAAGATCCACCCTAAAAAGTGAGGTTATCAAAGAACAGCAACATGATTGGTTGCATACTAGTCAAAACAACAAACAACACTACGGTATTATATTCATTAAAACAGACTTGCATCCTATCCAATCTTATTTCCAGGTGCCCAATATTAAAAACAGAATAAACTTATTAGAGATGTTTGAGGATTTCATGAAAAATGTGAAATAATAATAATGCCAGAGGTCTTGTCTCATAGCAGCAAATATCCCTGTAAAATGTGTCTGCCTGCCACATTTTGGTTGTTCATGTTTTAAAACATGGTAGGAGTACAGTTCTTTTGGAAAAATACAGCAAATGAGAAGAATATAGATTTACTTTCAGCTATGAGACATGGTCACAGTTCAAAACCTGGGAAACCGACTTTTATTCGTCCTCTATTCTGTTTTATCGATGCATATCTTTGACGTATTTGTAATCTGCAAACATTTATCTTAAAATTCCCTATGCAAACCATTGATCTTTTATCATTTTTTATGCTCGGTGCAAACTATGCACTCAAAAATTAACCAGGAAATGGTAGAAGGCAGACGTTCACATTCATATGTCTATTCTGATGCATCTCATTGGCCCAAAGACACATAAATAATCTTAATGAGATTTCAGCCCTAAAAGTAGAAAAGCACTACAGCTCTTCTGCCGAAATGCGCTAAAAATTTTTTTTTTAGCTCATAGCCATATGTTACCTATACCCTTCTGTATAAGATACGGCTGTCTCATCTATCATGGAAATACACACTGAAAGTGTGATGCTGTAAAGAGACCCATCTACTGTATTTTATCTTTAAGCGAGAGACCCACAAATATTTCCTAGACATCTCCCAGACCCTTCTCTCCTGTGGCAATTGAGACTGTGGGGGAATGAAAGTAGTATTTATCCCTTTAAGCAGGCGACATTTGGATGGTGTCAGGTTTCATTGTGCTGGGAAATTAGCATGGCTCTACAGAGCAAAGGGGTTGAGGGCGCTCATTACACACTTGTGTTTGTGTTGATTTGGATGTGTGCCGCCTCAATGGTTACAGCATATTTTAGTTTCAATGTAATATCAAAAACGTCAAAATAGATGAGAGAAATACATTTATTTAAAAATATATATAAAAAAACAACAAAAATAGTATGAATATAACAAAATAATATGCATACTATTATTAATAAACAAAAACAGATTTAAAAAAAAATACAATTACAAATAAAAAACATCTCAATATCACCCTCTGCCCTGAGGCAAGATAATTGCTTGTTTCACCCTTCAAATGCAGATGCTCCGCACATTTAATACATTACATGCTAATTGTACTGATAATATTCATAATATGATATGAAAATGTAGTGATTTTGAACCAGAATAATACAAAAATCATGAAGTTAATTGAGTATTTTAACACTCAACATATATATTCATTTCATACAGTATTTTCTGCACTATAAGGTGCACCCCCAAAAAATAAGATTTTGTCATATATTTTTTATATATAAGGCGCTGGAAGTTAAAACCACCGTATTTATTCTTGTATAACCGTTGTGCGATTTATACATTTACGGTGCATATATAAGTGCAATGATTCATCAGTCGAAAAATATTGCTGATCAAAAACGATCTATGAAACGGAATCGAAACGGGGTCGCGATCGTGAGAGTGTTGAAACCTAACCACTAGACCAGCGATGATCAGTAATGTTCTTCGATCAATCTTTGCATAAATACGATCGTATATCATTAAACCTTGTGTAGTTACGTATGCGAATTGATACTGTTGGCATTTCCAGTTGTATCCAGTATACAAGGCGCACATCAGGCATATTTCAAATTTCTGGCCGATTTGGGGGTATTAGGTACCTCTTATATTATGGAGAAGTTCCATGATAACAGGTGAGGCAGAGGCTCCCCTGCCCCCTTTACTGCACGTCACTGATTACCTAGAGGTTATGTGGACATTAGTTGTATGGATTTTCTCAAACAGAATGTTTCTTATCAAGAAATTGAACGAGTTTCCCTCTTTGTGTCAACAGTACCAGCGAGCACGCGACCCCGGAGATGAACAAGCTTCGTCAGAGCCTGAGGAGGAAGAAACCGACCTACGTTCCTGAGGCTAGCAGACCGCATCAGTGGCAGGCGGACGAAGAAGCCGTACGAAAGGGAAAATGCAACTTCTCTGTACGGGTGAGCCAACGCAAGCCTCGAGTTCAAGAGATTTCTAATACTTATGACAAGGGGACATCACAAATAAATGCGCTGCATCATGTTTAACACAAATTTTGGTGGGAATTTCAACAAAGATTCTTGTGCTGCTTCAAAATTTACAGTTAAAGTTAGTTTGGGGGGGTAGGGTACTAAAATGTGTTAAATAATTATATTTTAGGGAAAATATTTAGTTCCACAGAAAATAAATCTTCTAATTTAAAATTTTATTCAAGAGTGACATTATCTGGATCTGCCATATCAGATAATGTAGCTCATTTATAGTATGATTTATCATTTTACAAGTTTGAAATGTAATATAAAGGTCAGTGTTGGTACACTTTGCTAAATGTCCGATTCCAAAATTAAGCTCAAATGTAGTAAAATAAACTTATACATAAGAATGGGAAAATATGTACTAATCAAATTTTCAAAAAGAGTTATATCATTTCTTCCTCATGCCATGAGGCTCTTTAACTCCACCCGGGGGAGTAAAAGTCCACATTAAACCACACCCGCTCATTGCATATTTCCGTATTTTTATTACAGTGTGTATTTGATGTAGTACTATCTAAATACCCTATATCAACACATTACTTTTACTTTGTTATTGTTTTATTTTCAACACAAGGATACTGCTGGAAGTGTGAATTTCCCTACGGGGATGAAGAAAGTATCTATCGATCTATCGATCAATCTATTGTTCCAAAAACAGATCATTTCATCTTTTTTCTTGTGAATTTGCTTATTTTCATATTTGTTTGATCATTTTTATCAGATAAAACAAATATAATTGAAATGAGCGATATTATTCGCAATATCTGATTCTGATTTAAATGTAAATGGTCTGCCATATCAAATAATTTAGCTCCTTTATAGTATGATTTATCATTTTACAAGTTTAAAATGTAATATGAAGGTCAGTGTTGGTACACTTTGCCAAATGTCCGATTCCAAAATTAAGCTCAAATGTAGTAAAATAAACATATATATAAGAATGGGAAAATATGTACGAATCATATTTTCAAAAAGATTTATATTGTTCCAAAAACACATCAATTCATTTTTTTTCTTGTAAATGTACTTCTTTTCATTTTTGTTTGATTTTTTTTTTAAATAAAAAAATATAATTGAAAGGAGCTATATTATTCGCAATATCTGATTCTGATTCAAATGTAAATGGTCTTCATTTATAGAAACGTTTGACCTCTGTTAAAGCAGACAAAGGCTACTGTACCAAATATTAACATTCAATTACTCAGGTGTTCAAATACTTATTTGCAGCTATATCACACAAATAAATTGTTAAAAAAAGAATCATGCATTGTGATTTCTGGATTTTGCTTTTTAGTTCATCTCTCTCACAGTGGACATGCACCTACAATAAAAATTTCAGACCCCTCTATGATTTCTAAGTAGAAATAGCAAAATAGCAGGGTGTCCAAATTCTTATTTTCTTCACTATATATATATATATATATATATATATATATATATATATATATATATATATATATATATATATATATATAAACAGTTTTCCAACAAATCGGTTCTGATATTCTCATTCATTTTGAGTGACTATGCCACTGAAACAAAACAATCCTGATAGCTTCAGCCTCCGCAGAACCAGAGTGAGGCATCGCACAATAATCCCAAAGCGAGAGCTTGTGCTGCAGGGCACACATTTTTCTCCTGACCTTGAAGTGAAAAAGTGCATTCACATTCACAGTCACAAACATTCCCATCACAGCGACAAGCCTGCCATTGTGGCCTGTACATGGCAAAAACCAATTGAATCTTCTCGATAGAACTAACCATTGGAAAGAGACACAGGCTCGGTCAACCTCAAACACAGGGGAAGGGAGTTCTCTTGTATGAAGACTACTTTCCCTGTCCTCTTTGCTATTTCAAAAGTATTGATGCTTTCTCTCCTTATTTTCAATGTCTACTAAAGTTTGAAATAAACAGTTATTATATTAGCTCTGGTCCAATCTTATTTCAGATTGTGTTCATGTCCAATCTTGATAAATGAGCCTGACAGGGGCCTAATATTGATTTTGAGGCTCAGAATGTGACAGGCCTACTTTTGTTACAAAAGATATCCATCAAGCATGCCATACTGTATGTACTTTAATATTTGTGGCATGTTTACATAACATTTCACGAAATGAATGGTTATTTCTTTATTCCTCTACTTTCGACTTCCTTAACAAAATTGCCACAAGCGTTATGCGAACACTTACCTGATTAATTTTTATTTTTTAAAAATCAACAATTTTATTTTTCTGAAAACTGTGAAATCAAGTGTACACCTAAGCATTTTATTCAAAATATTCAAAACTTATTCAAAATCTGGTACTTTGTTCTGAGTTGTTTGCCCATATACAGACGCTGCCCTACTTATGAACAAAATGTAAGTATGTTTAAGGCTTGTATAAGTACCCTGGATTGTTTTGTACTAAAAAAAAAAACATTTCATAAAATAATCTGCTTTATAAAGATAAATAAAATTAAGTTTAACTTACTTTTGGAAGCTTCAACAGTTAGGCGACTTCCTCCTCCGTGGTAAAAAGTAGCAGAAAAAAAGTGATCCAACCATTTTCTCAACCACATCAAGCTTTCTTATTCCACTTTCATTTCAAAAGAAATGGCTCGCCTCTTCTTTCCAGTTTACACATACCATATTGAATGGATGCACGAGATATTAAACAGTAAAAATGTCAAAGTTCAAAGGAAATAGTATAGACAGTATGGAATATTTACACACAAACTAGGAAGAGGAATTGGGAATTTGTTTTCTTCCGGGTGGATGCTGGGTGACCTCTCACAGCGCCACACGCCGGTAGTGGCGAAAAGAAGCACTACAGTAATGTCCTGTACTCAGAAAAAGGTGCACACAATACAAAATCTAACTTACAGCAATGTCCTGGTATTTTTCAACATCCCTAAAATAATTTGTATCTACTGTTTTTCGTAAGTTAAATGGTCGTAAATAGGAGAGCGTCTGTAAATGACGATAAATGTGTGTTGGGTCGGATTTATTGTTTCGATTTAAATCTTTCAGATTTACAAGTAAAATTGAGATTTTTTATCACCCAACAGACAATTACCTAATGGATGTGTTGCGTGTGTAGTACATGGCAGATTAACGTTTGCGTAAAAAAATACTATATGATCTAATCACTGTAGTATGTAATGGAGGATATTTGACTACATTGTTCAAAAAATGTCATGCTTATTACTTTCAAACATCATTTTTTTGGTTGAAAAGTCAAACAAAATCATTTTGTTTTGCAGTACCTGGGCTTGGTGGAGGTGGAGGAGTCTAGAGGCATGCATGTGTGTGAAGAAGCAGTGAAAAAGCTTAAAATTGTGAGTAGATCATCTACACACAAAAACATGTGCACACACTTGTAATAGTCTATTCCAAGGATTCACCCATATATTTGAAGCTGAGTGATGTTTATTTTTAGCTATTAGTGCATTTAAAAAAGGGTTATTGTATAACAATGTTGCTGCTATATTAATATTTTGTTAAACAAGGGATATAGTAATCCCTCTGTATAGTGCAGTTCACTTTTCACGGTCTTGTTGCTTCATTGATTTTCCTCATACATATATTTTTTGCATTCAGATTGGCTAAACTGTCCCTATAAGAGTATGTATTCGTAATAAATAAATAAATATTTACAGGTACAGTACTGTTTTTAACCAATGCTTGGGCCTGTATAAAGACGTTTTTTTTCTCATCAAAGGTACTTTTTGGAACGTAAACCCCAGTTCACTGTACACCGAAATTAAAATTTGCGGCCAAAACCAAAAATGTGAAAGGCTTTGCTTAAAATTGTAAATGAACCATTGCAAAATGAAAAATAACATTTATTTCTCCCTTACTAAAAAGGGACATTATAAAACTATAAATGACCAACAGAACGTCACTAGATGCTAATTTGATGTGTTTCACTCATTAAATTCTCATAAAACAACATAAAGACATTTAAGTACTTAAAAAAATTAGACCAGAGAAGAAAGGGGCTGGGAATCCCTTTCTCTGTATCAATCTCTCAGAAAGAGTCAAAAAATGTGAACATGTTCTTGACTCTAGCTACCTCCCACTAGGGGGATATAGCTCTGGTACATCATATATATATATATATATATATATATATATATATATATATATATATATATATATATATATATGATAGTGAATAAAGACAAGAAAACAGGAGCTTAGCCTAGCCATTTGACCTCAGGATGAAAACACTGAATGTCACACATAAAGTATGTGTTTACGAATAAAAACCGCAGTGCAGTTAATAAGATCTGTAGTGTTAGCATATGAACATTAGCCAAAGTCCTGCTAACAGAGGGACTCACCAAATTTAAGGACAATACGTCCTGTTTTCACAGCGTTATCAATCTTCTTCCTTCTTGTGAAAAAAAAACAAAAATAAGCGGCTGTTTCGCATGGCTGCCTCGTGTAAACTTTTTACAAAGTCGTTTTTTTTTAAATCCTTATTCCTGTTGTATTTTTTCTCTTGCCCTAAACCGTCGGTGCCGATAATTTAGTGAGTCCTGAGTTAGCTACCTAAGTTTTCTTTGGGGGTTACCAGGTACCCTCAGGGACCACATTTATGACCGCCGATCTGTTGTTTTCAGTCGCATTAGTCTTTCTCCAATCATAACATCTAACGTTTAGAGACCAAAAATCTGAATAGGCTAAGGCCTTAGATCTGTATTTACGATATGGATTTAGACACTCTTATGACATATTGCATTTCCTAGCCTCTTAGCCCAACTTTAACCACAACAACCAAACCTAAAAGGGAGCCTAGACACACAAGGAGCCACAAAATAACCCCCAATGATAATCAAAGTCCTCAAAATGGGCCTAAGAAGTTAACAAGAACTTTGTTGGAATACTGAGATGTGTTGCTGCATATATAGTCACGATTGCATTAGTTCTTCATGTATAACCTTATTTCAGTCATTTATAACTCTTTCACGTATTTAGTCTTAATTGATAAAGCTTAAATTATTCATATATTTGAGTCGTTATCATTTACTTCTTGATGTAATCACTTGACTTTCTCAATCTATCCCTTCATTCAGTTGTTATTCAGTCTCAACGTTGTTTCAAATAATGTTTTAGGTTTGCAGTTAGGAGAATGCTTTATCAGTACTTCCCAGACCCAATGAAGTAGGGATTTTTCCACTACAGTGGAACCTCGGTTTTCGAACGCCTCTCAGTTTGAACAAATCGGTTCTCGACCAAAAATTTTGAGAAATTCTCGCTTCACTTTTCGTTCAAAAAATCGGAGTTCGAATGCCGGTACGCTAGGGGCGATGCTGAGCGGCATACGGGTGTAGATTGCCCCCACCCCTCGTGAAGAACTTTTTATCACGTGAGCGCGCACTTCTTTTTGCTTTCGTTTATAATATCGGTGAACGGAGTGTTTTAACCCCCAATTAAGCCTCGGAAGAAGGTCGGTGCAAGCAGCAAAGTTGCTACAGGTGAAAAAAGAAGAGTAGTGCGTACAACTATTGCATTTCAGAAAGAAATAATAGCAAAATATGAAGAAAATGTGCGAGTTTCCCTTCTTTCGAGGGAATAGAGCATGGCTTCTGCAGACCACCAAAAAGGTAATAAATCCTATTCATAAATCTTTTCTTTATCCTTTAACCGCTCAACACTTGTTGTGGAGACCCGGGTGCTAATGATGTGTAAACGACCTGATTTTATGTTAGCGTAATCTTTCGTACGGAAGATTATGCTAACGCGAACGTACGATTAGCCTGGGTTAGCTTCATGTTTACGTTTGTGGTAAACATTCAGGTTGTTGGAACGGATTAAATTGATTTTACATTACTTTTAATGGGAAAAACGATTTTCGGTGATCGACCAAACCGGTTTTCGAACAGGGTTCTGGAACGGATTATGGTCGAGAATCGAGGTTCCACTGTACCTCGAAAATTTTGCTTTTGTCATAGCCCGCCCTCCTAGTATTAAAGGGATTGCCAGCTATTTTGTCTGCGCATTTGTGAAACCACACTGTCTTGTACTGTAACCTACATTGCCTAGAATATTCTGTTCAATAAAAATCTCAACAAAACTGCTCAACTCCCGCGCTTGTTTTAACACACAACCTGGGTGTGAAACAAACACGTAGAGGAAAAAAAGGAAATTCCTCTACCATGCACAAACTTGAAATTAAATGTAAAAATTAAAGTCCAATTTATTTGTATAGCGATTATTCACCAAAGGTTTCAAAAGGCTGCATAGACCATCTTTTACGACATATTGTTTCGGCACGTTTGGAGATTCACTGTACATATTTCTTGCTCATTTTTCCTGCTATACACCAAAAAACATTACTGTATGTTTGAAGTGCACATGATTATAGTATTTTATGTAGTTTTTTTCCTCCCACTCTCACTTTTCAGGAAAAAAAAACCCTCTCTCGAGTGTCCTTTTAATAAATCCCTCATCCACCTCCTCATTTAAAAGCATAAATTGCTTCCTGTCTCTTCAGATTGCTTTTGTCTCTGTGGGATTACGCAATAACTGAGCCTGCACAATGGTTCAAAGACTATTATTTCATTTATTTCTTTTCTTTCCGGTTACCTCTCACACACATTCAGATTTCCTGGCATGCTATTTTAGTATTTTCAAGCTTTCCTTTTACATTGTTCTCCTCGCAGCTTGACCACCCACAACGTTTGATTTAACTTTATGTCATTAGTATGGCCTTGCTCACAAGATTTGATGACATCAAAGCTCAAATTCCTTAATAAATCAGGTAAACTTGTTAAGTTTTTCTTTGTTTGTTTGTTTTGTTGTTCTTGTAGAGCGGGAAAAAGACAGTAAAGGCAGTTTTGTGGGTTTCAGCTGACGGACTCAGAGTGGTGGATGACAAAACCAAGGTAAGCATGTTTTTTTTTGTATGTTCAATGCCGACTGTGAACTCTACCGCAGGGATGTTAAACCCAGTTTCAGTAAAAAAATGTCAACTCCAAATTTTTAACTTTGTTTTTGAGTATCATGCTTTTATCATTCGGCTTACGTTAGTAACCTCCCCTATTTTGTTATAATCCTTCCTAACATAAAACATTAACTCACACACAATGGGGAAATTGTCATGAACCAGGACGGAATCTCGGACCCAATTGCGTTTGTTTTAAAGGAATCTTTATTGGAATGAGTTGTCAGAGCTTACTTTGGACGCCGGCGTTTCTCGGTCCTCAGCCGCTTCAGACGGGATGGCAGTTCCGTGACAGGTAGGCAGAATCGGTACAGTTTAGCGGGCAGGTAGATGGCCAGGGCAGGAGAGCAGGGCGTAAACGTGGGGCAGAAACAGATCAAAACAGAAGGCAGGCAGGAATCAAGCAGGAGAAGTCTTTGGTACTGGTAATCTGGCGAAACACACAGAGAGACACAAGTACGGTCTGACACCCTCCTCTGGCCGCTGACGGCTTAAGAGGAGAGTGCCAGCCAATCAGAGAGCACGCTCCTGCGCGCCAAACGATTGCCCCAGGTGTCTTCATTTTGTCAATCATGACAGAAATAAGATTTTTATGTTTGGCATTGAATGTGTTAAGTGAGTTATTTAACAGTTATGCGGTTTTACACCTGAAGTAACTCACCACGTTATACAAACTCAACACTACCCTCTAGCAAACACAGAAAGCATTTGGTTTGCAGAAAGAAAAAGAAAACCTTTGATAGAAATGACCTAGAAACGGTCTTCTTTTTTAATATACCGGTACTCAGAAATTGATGGCAGGTCAAAACAAATGCTGTATGTTCGACATGCCTGGTTTAGTCGGTTTTCGCGGCGGCATGCATAGGCACGTCAATTGCAATTCTCCTTTCGGCCTGAGGTGGCAGTTGTAGGAAAAAACAAGACATATTCCACAATTCACTTTAATTCAATCTATTTTCTTTTTTTAATCACTTACTCGAAAAGACTGCCTCTAAAACTAACATTTAAAAGACAAGATGATTGATTTAGTTTTTTAGTGTGTTATTCAAACATTCTCCCTCACGTCTGAGTTCATCTTGGTGGTAGCAACTTGCCAAGGGCGATTAGTAGAAAGAGGTGCTCAGACATTAAATTGCACTCAAGACATGTTTAGTGACTGAGTGGCCTCCTTCTATGAGTACCGCCCACTCGGGACTCTTGAATAATATTCACAGTTAAGAGCAGCACAGAGTAGAAATTGAGTTCAATGGAGATATACTGTATATACAAGGTGTACCAAAAATGTACATATTTAGCAGCTGCTTACTTAATTATTCATTATTTCTTGATAGACTGAACCCATTGAATCGAGTGATTATAGCCTGACTTGACTTTGAAGAAAGGAAATGTATTCTAAAATACTTCTAGAAGGATAAAAATGCTGTAAAACGGACAATTTTGGAGAGTGTTACAAACAACCACCAATTAGAGTTACCATTAGAGACGCTTATTTAAGTAACCTGTATTATTTTGTACAAAAAAATAAACATTCTATAAAATAGTATGCTCCATAAAGATTAATGAATTTAAGTTCAACTTACTTTTGGAAGATGGGCTTCAACAGTCAGGCGATTTCTTCCTCTTTGGTAAAAAGTGGCCAAAAAAGTGACCCATCCATTTTCTTAACTGAATCCACATTCCACTTTCATTTGAAAAGAAACGGCTCGCCACTTCTTCACATTATACACCAACCATATTGAATGGATGCACGATATATTAAACAATAAAAATGTCAAAGTTCTTAGCGCGCTGGAAATACAGTATGTTTACACACGAACTAGGAAGACGAAGCGGATTTATAGGTATAGGTATAGGTGACCTCTCACATTGCCACACATCGGTGGCAGCGGAAAGAAGCACTACAGTAATGTCCTGTACTCTGAAAAAAGGTGCACAATACAAAATCTAACTTACAGCAATGTCCGGATATTTTTCGCCATCCCGAAAAAAATGTTCGTATCTACTTTTTTCGTAACTCGAATGGTTGTAAGTAGGGGGAGCGTCTGTACTCGAATTAGATAGTTTTGAAGCTGATGGAACTGTTCAGAACATCTCTAAGAACTGTCCATAAGATCAGGTACATCGAAAAGAGCCACAAAAGAAGAATGTTATTGAAAATGTTTCAAAGAAGTCCAAGAAAGTCCGCGCGGCAAGCATTAAGACCATTGACTTATTTTGCAATGTAATGTTACATGATGCGATGGATAGATGATTTTGAAATCTCTACCCCACAACTAGCTTGCCCCCATAGCTTTGACTTTGTTGAAACGTTTCCAGTAATTATTCTTCTTTTGTGGGGCTTGTTGATATATGTGGTCTTCCAGAAAGCTTTTTAAAGGATGTCCTGAACAGTTTCATTAGCTTTAAACTTATCTTTAATTCAAGTGATGGTAACTCATGTTGATGGTTCTTAAAACAGATTATCTTTACAATTCTACTGCGTTTTCATCCTTCCAGTAGCATTTTAGAACAAATGTTCCTTCTCCAAAAAGAAGTCTGGCTGCCATCACTCAGTTGATTTCTATACGAATAAATTATGGACTTACTAACTGCTAAAATGTATAACATGTTTTGGGGACACCCTCTATTGTTAAAAAGACCACACGACTTTAAAACACCACCTATGTTTTGTTCTTCTGATCCAGTGGACAAAATAGAATTTGAAAAGTACTACACTGCAAAATACCTATATTTTCAATCCAAAGTTTTGGGATTTTTCGTTCATTTCAATGGGACGGAATGAGTTTAAATTCATGAGCTTCCAAAAGTATTATCGACTTAAGTCCCATTGAACCCCCATACTGTAAATACACATGGATATCATATGGGTTGGCATTGGCATTGATTAATTATAATTATTGAAATAAAAATGAGCTGCATAGACAATGAAGATCCCAAGGAGGACCACACAAATGAGTTTAATGTCACAATTTGATATACAAAGCAGAACGAAACTCTAACACTTGTCGTTACAGGATTATCTCTAGAGCAGAGGTGGTTAGAGTAGCCAAAATATGAAACAAGAATAAAACAAGCAAGTAATAAATACAAAAAAACAAAGTAAAGGTAAAATTAGAATTTGGAAAACTTACTGCTACATGTTTTCTCAAGTTTAATGTTGAATTCTTGAATGCAGAAATCTTTGTTTGTTTGGCCAAACAAAGGAGACATTGCATACCATATCGTAGCTGGTGTTTCGCACCCTTTTAAGGGGAACATGCTTTTGATGTGAGGCCTTGGGTGCGCTTCCTTTTCTGTGTTTGCATAGTCTGTATTGCTTAGCGACATTTTCGATTTGTTACATTCGTAAACAAGAGAAAATCTCTTCTTGTTTTGGGCCCCAGAGCTGTGGAATACTCTGCCCTCTGAGATTTGATCTGAATCCTCCTCAAAACACACTGATAATCTATATCTTATGAATGACCCATGTTGATGATGTTTGTTGTTGTTGATGATGTCTGTGTATTGTTAGTTGATGCCCTTGCAACATCCATTTTGGCCTGGTAGGGGGTTTACCTCATGTGCGGTCCCTTCTCAAAGTTTCTTCACTTTCCTAATGTTGAGGTTTTGAGTTTTCCCTTGCCCTCATGTAGGTTTTAGATCAGGTGATTGTCTAATAACGATATCTGTAGTCTGTAATAGTCTGTTACCCTTTGAGACTACTTGTAATTAAGGGCTATACAAATAAAAATGACTTGACAACTGAAAAAGTGTTTTTTTCACCACCAGTATTGTACTTTTTTGGTTGTTATGATCATGGCTTTTCCCTTTCTGGGTTTTAATAATTGATGCAACAAAGGGCAAATTTTCAAACAAATAATAAAAAATTCCTGTGTTGGTGCGGGACACCACCAGGTCAAAGCAAGTTGAAATCTTTTCCCGTTGATAGATGAGACCATGGCGTTTCGGTTTGTTGCATTGCTATACTGTGTGTGCCATGAGTCACAAACACACACACAACAACAAACCTTACGCCAGACAGAGCATTTTCCGCACTTGACTGAGGTTTCATACAAACATGGGTCGGCCTTTTTACCCGTTTGTTGGGACACTGAATCAAAAGCAGACATCACATGACCGCTGTCAGTCGACTGAAAAGAGAAACAGCTCTGCCCTGGCTTTCACCTCGGTACCAATAGCCCCGTGCATTCACTCCCTGTCCGCAGTTGAAAGGCCCGTTATGCTCTCGTCCCTTTATCCACTTTCTCTTCTCCTGTCCTCGCTCACCCCTTCCCTTTGTTTCTGGAGGCTAAAACGGATGCGAGTGGATGCTTGTGTGAGCCCCTCTGTCTTCCTTTGTGCCTTTCATGGGCCTCTCAACTCTTGTGTTGCGCTTCGCTTCTTGTTTTGGGAGTGTCAGAGGTGAGCTCGGGGCCCCTAAATATACACGAAGAAAGCGATACCCCCCTCCAAGTCGGTAGATGCTGAGGCAGGCTGAATAAACCTTTCTGGGAAGCAAAGTCGAGTGGAGCAAACATTCCAAAGCTTGAAATAAGCTCCATCATCAAAATAATGTTAACGATTTTATAGGGGAGACTTGCTTATTGTGGTATTTCCCATACTATACGAAGATTCTGACTGGCCTCCAGGGTTTAAATGGTTTTGCCATAGTCTCATAGACTTGTATTATTAAAATATGATAATATTATTTGGATAGGGCAGCACGGCGCCGCAGTGGTTAGCGCTTGTGCGGCACAGTTCATGTCATGGGAACCTGTCGTGGGTTCAAATCCAGCTCCAGACTTCCTGTGCGGAGTTTGTATGTTCTCCCCGTGCTTGCGTGGGTTTTCCTCCAGGCACTCTGGTTTCCTCCCACGTTCCAAAAACATGCATTTCAGGTGAATTGGCCGGTCCAAATTGTCCCTAGGTCACACCTGAGCGAATGAGTTGTATGTCCCTGTGTGCCCTGCGACTGGCTGGCAACCAGTTCAGGGTGTCTCCTGCCCACTGCCCGGAGATGGCTGGGATGGGCTCCAGCCCCCCCGCGACCCTAATGAGGATAAGCGGTACGGCTAATGAGATGAGATGAATATTATTTGGAAATACATATCAATTCAAATAACTTTCTCATTATCGACGTTGGGAATAACAGCATTGTAAATAACACTGTTACGTAACGGCTTAATGTAACTTATTACTATTTCTGCCGTTACAGCACCTTTACCGTTACTGACTTGGGCTGGAGGCGGCGTGTCCCCGCACACCTGACGCTGTTTATAGTGGCGCAGTTTTTCGCTCTCCTCCGAGTTGTTTACGTCACATCTTTTGGGATCATCTCACCACTCAAAATAGCGACAATCATATAGTTAGATAGCGATTACGAATACAGTATCTACTAATGCGCTAGAACAAAAGGAGAATTGATGGTACGGCGACCCACTCGTTTCCTTCGCGAAGAAAATGGCTCTATTAACCGTGTCTTAGAGGTGGCTATCCATCAATCGAGAGCCAGTTCCCTTTGAGAGGCTATTTTTCTCTTGCGATTGGTCAAAATGCATTTTTTTTCAGGGATTCTTTTCCATTGACTTTGAATTTATTGAGTTTAAAAAAAGGTATAATCAGTTTTGTACATTTTTATTTGTAGATTTTTAAATATTTTAATTTATGTTTCCTGTATTTTTCAGTGTTAAATTTTAAGTGTTAACTTTACTATATTTTTCCCCAATTTAAGTCAGTCATAATAATACATAATACATGTTAATATATGGATTAAACAACAAAAACAACCTCAAGAGGCATTTGGGAACCAAAAGAGCCGGCCTTCTATAAAAAGAATCGTTAATTCCATCTCTACAATTGACCAATCGAGTTAGATTTGATTGATTAAACTCACTTTATATTCTTTCCTGCTGATTGTTATTTTATTACATTTTTTGTTGAACTTCATGTGTAGGATAAATCTATTGCTGGTGAGGTGCAATAAATATTAAAATGATTTATTACACAACTTACCTGTCTGTTGGTCTATTCAACAGACTCAAGTTCTACTCAGAAAATTTTGAATTCTTTGACATACTGTACAACTTATTTTTAAAGTAATTGAAATAGTTACTAAGTTACTTTTTGGAGGAAGTAGTGAGTAACTATATCTAATTACTTTTTAAAACTATCGTGCACAACACTGCTCATAATATAAATAATCTGCGAACAAAACGGCTCTATGAGCCAGCTCTTTAAGTGAACAATCTGAGCCAGCTCCCTGAGAGAGTCTCTCTCTCTCTCTCTCTCTCTCTCTCTCTCTCTCTCTCTCTCTCTCTCTCTCTCTCTCTCTCTGTCTCTCTCTCTGTCTCTGTCTCTGTCTCTGTCTCTGTCTCTGTCTCTGTCTCTGTCTCTGTCTCTCTGTCTCTGTCTCTTTTTCTCTGTCACTCTCTCTCTCTCTCTCTCTCTCTCTCTCTCTCTCTTTCTTTCTCATTTTCTCACTCTCTCTTTATCTCTCCCTCTCTCTTTATTTCTCTCTCTCTCTCTCATTTTCTCACTCTCTCACACTCTCACTCACTGGAAGGCACCAGTGACTAAGCGGTGTCATCTCTGTGTCTGCCTGCTTTTTTCTGCTGAGCAAAGGGGATAGGAGCGGCAGCATGGAATGTAGGACGAAAATGAAATACCTCCGATCTGCAACCTCAGTGGAACTGTTTAAATCTAGGCTTAAAACACACTTCCATTCTATAGCATATGAATAACCTATATTTTATGTTGACAATATCTGTGTATTATTTGTTATTGCAACATCCATTGCAGCCTGGTTATCCTGGAAGGGGGATGACCTCATGTGCAGTCCCTTCTCAGGGTTTCTTCATTTTCCTCATGTTGAGATTTTTGAGTTTTTCCTTGCCCTCCTGTAGGTTTTAGATCAGGGGATGGTGTAATAATAGTCTGTGGTTTGCAATAATCTGTGGTCTGTGCAGCCCTTTGAGACTCTTTGTGATTAAGGGCTATACAAATAAACATGACTTGACCTAAAAAAAATTGTCAAAGCAGAAAAAGAACCCAAATTTGGATTTATTTCAATAATATTGATGGCTTCGAAGCTGAGTGCATTGTCTAACAGTGGTAGAAGAAGCAAAATCTTATATTTCACTTTAAATTTGTTACATGTTAAAAAGCCAAATGTTTATTATTGCATTTTATACTTTATTTGCTGTTGAACTAAAAATGATTATTTTTAGTTTATATTTTGTTGTGATGTTTGTTTTTTTAGCGTTTACAAGTAGCATTTCCAGCCTAACTATGAAAAAAACCTGCGACCTACAGTCCAGGAAACTGCGTTAGTTAGTTTTAGTCTAACTAGATACAGATTTATTTATTATTTTGCATTAAACTTCCATCTCGTTTACAAAGTTTTGTGGGTGTAAGTTGTTTGCGGTGTCATTGGCTTTAATAACTAGTGTATATATGATTCAATAGTTTACAAGGGAACACACACACAATCATCTTAGATTTAGATTTTAATTTTGCTCAAAAAATGTACACAATTTTCTTTTGGGGCAGTATGCGGCCAGACCCCTAGACTGTCCGCCCACCAGGGTTTCACAAAATTCTATGGGTAAGACTGTATCGGCCCTGGGGTTTCAATGATTTAGAGTGTGTTCATTGTATACTGCTTCCACAATCCTGGTTAAAAATCGGTTTTGATCCATTCCAGGACCTGATTGTGGACCAGACCATCGAGAAAGTCTCCTTTTGTGCTCCAGATCGGAATTATGATAAGGCCTTCTCCTACATCTGCAGGGACGGCACCACTAGACGTTGGATGTGTCATTGTTTTATGGCACTCAAAGACTCGGTGAGGGGATCCCTTTATATATATATGTGTATATACAGTAACTGTCTTTACTTAGACCACGGATGTCAAATTCATTTCACATTGTAGGCCACAGCCGCTGGACCAAAATGATCCCATACTCTGCTATTTATTCAAATTCAAGTTCAAAGTGTTTATTGTCATATGCACCGTAAAGAACCACGATTTTCTGCATAATGAAATTCTTACTTTGCTGTCTACACAGTTGCCAGCCTAATAGAATTAAGAAACAATATACATGTATACATAAAAGAATATTACGAATATTAAGATTAACTCAAGATGAATCAAGGAAATAAGATAAAATATAAAACACAGTTGAAAGTGACTGTTGTGCAAGAATAGTCCAAGTATGGTTCAGTTTAAAGTGTCTGTAGTGTAATAGTGTCTTTAGTGTGCTGAATGTGTCTGTAGTGTATTGTTCGATCAGCAGCCGTTTAATAGTCTCATGGCACAGGGGTAAAAATAACCAAAATATCATGTTTTTCCTTTGTTTTGGTGTAAAGAAGCACAATAACAATAGGAAAATTAAAAAGTATGAAAAAGTAGCAAAACAATTGAAATGTAAAAGTGTGAAACCGTTCTTTAATCATTAAAACATATTGAAAAGTACTGGGAAGCATAAAACAATACTTAAGAGTATGAAAATGTCCTGAAAAGTAGTAAAATGTATGAAAATGTACTTTAAAGTACAAGTAAAAAAAAACGTAAAAAATTACTGAAAAAAGTATGCAAAAATACTAAATTCTAAATCTTCCTGAACAAATGCGGTGGGGGGGTAATTAGAGTCTTTGCAATGCTTTTGTTACCCATAGATAGTTCTGCATCTGCTTAAATAAATACCAAATTCAAAGTCATAAATTTGATTGTTTCATACTCTTTTTTTCAATGTCTCAATGTTGTGTATTATGTTTCTGTAATAAAACAATTAAAACAATTGAAAAAAATGATTGTTAATGTTTACAGTGTAAACCCAAAGCAAAAAAGAAAGAAAGAAAAAACAAGAGACGACTCGCATGATGGAGCTGTTATTACCTTGGTCAGTATTATGATTCTATGTCGTGTCAGCAAGATGCACTAAGCGTGAAATAACAGCAGCAGTCAGCATGTTACTCGGCGGTGATTTCCATATAAATGGGAAAGATCAACACAGTGCACTTGTGTAAACAAGAACCAAACGCATAAAATACCGACACTGTTCTCTTTTGATTTCTTAACAGAAGTAGCACACCAAGCTAGAAACATGGCAGTGATTAATAAATCATGAGATTAGGTTTAGAAGACTAAAATTAGGAGAATTTTCCTTTTTTTAATCAGATTGATGAGCATATAAGTAGATGACTCTTGGCCAAAGTCATCTGGGAGAAAAAAATAGTATTATGAAATTCCAATAAAAATAATAGGAAACAAAAAAGCGCTCGAAAACGAGTTCTAACACCAGGTATCTGTGCTGGTAGTGAAGAAATTGAGAGACTGTTTAAACTATCAGAATGCACTCTGCAAACCATTGTTTCTGGCCTGTAAGTAAAAATAGTGGTAGAGTAAGAAACTCTGATGCCTCTTCTTATGTCATCTGTATCATCTTGCGTTCAATGTATTGCAAATTTGGGCCAGGATAGATTTATTGATTGGTAAATCATTGCTCAAATCTAGATGTATACTGTAAAAAAATTTTATAGTAATGAAACCGATCATTTCTGAATGCATTTCTTCAGATTCAGATTCAGATCTACTTTATTGTCATTCTAGTACACGTGTATACAGAACGAAATGTCGATGCATCTGACCCCCACAGTTTCCTTGAATGTACAGATATAAATAAAGTTGTATTGTATTTTGGCTACGTATAGTGTTTTACCATAGTGCCGATAGTGCAAGAAGAGTAGCTAACCAGGTTAACAAGTCAGGTACACAGTAACATTAACACTGTAACAATAACGCTGTAATTACAATAGTGCAGAGAGCAATGGGCAAGGAGTGGCAAGCTATAAAAAAACTGACAGTAGTGCAAAAAGTCAGATTAGCAGCCGTTTAGATTTAAGTTAACTATATGTTAGATTGACCATTTAACAGTCTAATGGCCAGGGGGACTAGACTATTGCGGAGCCTGGTGGTCCTGCACCGCACACTGCAGTACCTCTTCCCAGAGGCTAGCAGAGTGAACAGTCCATGATGGGGGTGAGAGGGGTCCCCGGTAATGTTCTTAGCATGGGATAGGCAGCGCTTCTGGCCAATGTCCTGAATGGAGGGAAGTGTAGTCCCGATTATTTTCTCTGCTGTCCTCGTTACCCTCCTCACACTACCCCAGTCGGTAGCGCTGCAGCCTCCACACCACACAGAGATACAGCTGGTCAGGATACTCTCTATGGTGCCCCTGTAGAATGTGATGAGGGAGGGTGGGGGCAGGTGGGCTCTCCTCATCCTCCGCAGGAAGTACAGGCGCTGCTGTGCCCTCTTAACCAGTGATGCAGTGTTCACGGACCAGGTGAGTTTTTTGTAATGTGCACCCCTAGGAACTTGATACTGCTGACAACCTCCACAACCTTGTTGTTGATGCAAAGTGGGGCATGGTTGGGCTGGTTTTTCCTAAAGTCTACAATGATCTCTTTAGTTTTGTCAACATTCAGGACCAGGCTGTTGTCCCTGCACCAGCCCACCAACTGCTCCACCTCCTCTCTGTAGGCCAGGTCGTTGTCATCCCTGATGAGGCCCACCACTGTTGTGTCGTCAGCATACTTCACGATGTGGTTTGTGGCGGACCTAGGGACGCAGTCGTGTGTCATCAAGGTGAACAGCAAGGGGCTTAGGACGCAGCCTTGGGGGGAACCCGTGCTGAGGTAGATGACATCTGAACTGTTCTGACCTATCCGCACTGATTGGGGTCTGTCGCAGAGGAAGTCCAGCAGCCAGTTCCGCAGGGGGGTGTTGAAACCCAGGAGTCTCATTTTGTCTACCAGATGTTGTGGGATGATGGTGTTGAATGCTGAACTGAAGTCCAGGAACAGCATCCGCACATGGGTGTTCTTCTCCTCTAGATGTGTCAGGCTCAGGTGAAGCGCAGAGGAGATGGCATCCCTGGTGGAGCGGTTTGTCCTGTAGGCAAACTGAAAGGGGTCGAATGAGGAGGGGAGACTGGAGGTGATGTGCTCTTTAACCAGTCTCTCAAAGCACTTCATTATGATAGGAGCACTTATTACATCCACCAAATTATGCAATATGTACTGTTAAGTGTACCAAATTAAAAGGTGCACTTTAAAATTTCTGGTCAATTTACGGTCTTAGGGTACGCTTTACAGTCTGGAAAAAAGGCAAAGTAGATTAATTAATTTCTAATTTCAAGTTTTTGATTGCTAAATGGCAACTTGAGGGCATCCAGTACTGATATAAGCCTTCATCACTACTGTAGTACCAATTTCTTGATAATGCTTCCAATAACTCCAATACACATCATGTATTATTTAGCGTCTCCTATTGGAAAATATCTTCCATCATTAAAATAAAACAATATTGATCTGAATAATGAGCAAAACTACCTGAACTATCATATAAACGTGCATTTTTAAAAAACTCAAGACGTTTGTATTTATTAAACATACAGTAACATTAGCCCCACCTAGTTTGAGCTGACATAATTGTCCCCCATCTCCTACTACGGCTACCCAGAAAACTCAAAAAGTCTGGGCGGAAAAAATTATTACAGACGCTGCCCTACTTTCGACAGAGATGGGTTCCCGACGTAAGTTGAATTTGTTCTTAAGTTGCTTTAGTGCTATGTATGTTTAAGGTTTGTATAAATAACCTGTATTGTTTTTTACTTAGAAATGAATATTTCATAAAACAATATGCTCTATAAAGATAAATTAAGTTAAGTTTAACTTACTTTTGTTATATGAGCTTCAAGAGTTAGGCGACTTCCTCCTTCGTGGTAAAAAGTGGCCGAAAAAAAAGCGATCCAAGCATTTTATCAACCGCATCAAGCTTCCATATTCCACTTTCATTTCAAAAGAAACGGCTGGCCTCTCCTTTACACTTTACACCAACCATATCGAATGGATGCACGAGATATTAAACAATAAAGATGACAAAGTTCTTAGAGCGCTGGAGATACAATATAGAATGTTCACATGAACTAAGAATAGGAAGCGTAGTTTTTTTTCGGGCTGGATGCTGGGTGACCTCTCACAGCTCCACACGCCGTTAGCGGCGGAAAGGAGCACTACAGTTCTGTCCTGTGCTCGGAAAAAGGTGCACACGATACAAAATCTAAGTTACGAAAATGTGATATTGTTGAATTTTATCTTTGAGCCATATATACTCACGAAAAGGGCCATCGATGGCTCGTGAGCCATAGGTTCCCAACTCCTGCACTAAAACATCATGCCAGTTAGAAATCAAAGTTCATAATGACCCATTGCTCGAGAGGTATTTGAGAAAATGTCCACGGGCTACTCAAGAGACCTCTGGTATAAACGTGTCTGATCCCCATTGTACCAGTTGGGCTGCAAGTGGAAGTATGACTCACTTGGATAGCAGTGGATCAAATCTTACGATCAGTCAACTCTCGCACAGTATTGTGAATGTTTGCGTTTTCTTACCTTTGTGTCAGGGGGAGCGTCTGAGCCATGCAGTGGGATGCGCTTTTGCCGCCTGTTTGGAAAGGAAACAACGCAGAGAGAAAGAGTGCGGCGTGACGGCTTCCTTCGACGCCAGCCGCACGTCCTTTGCCCGCGAAGGATCCTTCCGCGCTAACTCCGTCTGCAGTCAGCACGGCAGCGGCGGCGAACGAGATGACCAACTGCAGGAAAAGAGCAAAGGTCGGATACCTTCCAAAGACAATTTCAATAAGTAAAGTGTACTTGTTTTGTGGTTTGCCGATATGTATTACTAAACTGCATCTTAAACAGACACTCTGGTTGAATGAATAATATTTGACCACTTGGTGTCGCAGTATTCAGTGTTCTCGTTTGCCCGCGTCCCTGCGTTCTAGAAGCATCATTTTTGCTGGGGACGCATAGTCTCAAATCAACGTGCGTCCCTGGGACGCAACTTTTTTGACACAAAATTGTCATTATTACCCGATTACATTTTTTTAAAACAAAGATTTACCGCACTCCAAACTTTTCGTCAGGCAGATCCGGCAGATGTTGTTTTGGTCTCGCTGTTCGAGTTTTCGTCTGCACGCGGATCTCTTGTGTGGTGAAAAGTCCGTCTCTTTTTGGAGAACCAGCTTTTTCGGCTCAACTCATTCAAGAGAGCCGGCTCTCAAACGGCTCACTTGCTTTGATGCATTATATTACGAATTATGATGTTGTATAAAGAAGTTAAGAAAAAAAGTATAAAAGGAGAAAATGAAAAAAAAAAGACAGGTTTGTGGTTATCCCTTTAATCGGTATATTACCAACAATAATTTGATGCAGAAAATGAATTAATAATTTGATGATTAAAACTGAATGAATATATAGATTTTTATTATATATTTGTCACCGATTTACAATTTCAACCTCGATAACACAAAATTTTGGGGACCCATAGATCTCTGTTGGGACCGATAGATTTTTGAGCATGCGAGTCCCCGGGACTCATCACTTTTCAGAGGTAAAATGAACACTGAGTATTGTGTATTGCAGGGGTGCCAAAACTCAAACTTCCTTTGGTCGCGGGCCAAACTGAATACATATTTATTGAATACACTAAAACTTGCCTTTTTAAAAAAAAAAACATAAATATGAATTTAAAACAGACAGGAATATTATTCTAGACTAAAGGAACATTTAATAACTTGGAAATCTTTGAAATATTATTTTTCAGTTATGTTCCAATTGTTATACATTCAAGTAATACTTATAAATACAAATTTTCTAATGAGTTTTACGCGAACACTTATTCTATCTCTATCACAATAATGGTTGGAGGGAAAAACGATTCTAGTGAAGGATCCCGAAAAAGTATGAAACCATCTGTTTTCCTAAGCTAAGAGGGGGGCAATCTTATGCTGGAATTCTCCCAAATGGAATATTTGGATAAAAAAACACACAATTACTTTGTTTTTTGGTGAGAAATTGGCATTTCTAAATCGGCGAAAAGCTCTTATTTCCCAGGGGGCCGCCGGAACTAGGGTCTGAGTGAGTTTGGGCTAGATCGGGTTTTCTACAAAAAAAAGTTCTGACAAAGACATTCCACTGTTCTCAAAAATAATTTCTTAAAATTCCCTACACAAAATAAGATCTAACAATAAAAAAAAAACACATCAAAAATTGATATGAAAGTCAATCAAATCGCTAATAAATCAGTAATACATGAATCCATTGTCTGGGTGTGCTGCACTCAAAGGTAACTTTTAGTTGTAAAAAAAAGATATTAATAAAAATATGAATTTAAATAATAAGCAAAAAATATATGAACTATTAAATGATTGTGATCTCTATACACTTAAAGGTTGAGAAATGTGCATTTATTTTCATAAAATAAGCCTCACCTAAAGGGAGCTGACATAATTGTCTGCCATCCTGATGTTTGGGATTTTTTTATTGTCTTATTTTATATAATTTCCCGTTTTCTCATGCACTATTTTTCTATATGTCCAAAATTTCAATATTTAAATAAAAAGGGAAACATTTAAAATCTGTTTTCTAAAAGTCTGATTGACCAATTATTCAAAATAATAATCGACTGCTTTATCATTTATTAAAATAAACGTTATTTAGAATAGAATGGAACGCCTTTTTTGTCATTACACAAAGAGAAATTCAAAGCTGCCCCATGTAGTGCGCATATACACATAGAATTTCAAGTGGCATCAAATTTAAAAAGTCACATCGAAAGACTATCAATCTGGGGGCTGCAAATGGCCTGCTGACCATGAATTTAAGACCCTGGATTAAGACCGATATGTTTCCTTTATGATAGAATGACTTAGGTGCCACAACTGGTGTGTTGATTATAACTGAACTTCTATCTTCCCCCAGATCAACCCTCCATTCACGCAGCCTTGCCCCCCGGTAACGCCTCCCCGCCAGAGGGGGCAGCAGAACCCGGCGGACCTCATGCTATTCCCCGCCGCCACGCGCCCATCGAGCAACTGGTGCGTCAAGGTTCTTTCCGGGGATTCCCGGCTCTCAGCCAGAAGAACTCTCCCTTCAAAAGACAGCTGTCACTTCGCCTCAACGACCTGCCCTCTACACTGCAACGCAAGACTGATTTTGAAGCCAAGAATCCTGGTGAGGCGCCAGGTTCTCGTTGCAGCTAATATGTATGGCAATAACTACTTTGGGCTGGGTTACTGTTCACTAAAGCCTGTGATAAGTTTATAGTTCAGTAGACACTCAAAATAAGGAGAGAAGACGTCAATAGATTTCGAACTTGCAAAGAAAACAGAAGAGGACTGTACCCAATTTCATCCTGTTCTAAAAGGCCCTCTCTGAGCCCTCTTTTTATTAAATCTCCCAGGTTACAAAAATCAGCCCTAAGGGGTGTGGAGATCCAAAAACACCAGCCTAATTGGCCAATAGTGACAAAGATGTAAACAGTGAATAATAATCAAAATAACAAACAGTGAGCTAAAATATCAAACAACTGTGCAATACAGCCATAATAACGAACAACCCTGGCATCCTCTGCAAACATCTTTGCCAATGTCTGTTGGTAAAAACTGAATAAATGACTTACTTTTCAGCCTCTTTTTCACAATACCAGTTCCACATTATTGGACCCGAATTATGTCTTTTTGATTTTCTTTTAGGGTCTCGAAAGGGGTTTAACCACTTCCCATGAGGTCATGTAGTGTATGTTTGCCGTCAAGAGTGTTTTGCGTTTTGTGCAGAGTCTTAGGTCAGCCTTTAAATAGTTTACTTTAGGTGCAAGAAGCCAAGCCACAAGATTTGAGTTGTATATTTGGCATATTTGGTGCTACCATTTTCTTGTCAAATGAGGGCATTTAGCAGTTTCAAAAATTGAGAGTAGGACGGAATCCAGCAGCAACTTGAAAGAGTCACACAGAATACATGAATGACAGCTTGTTTTCTTCCCGTATCAATCGCATGGAATACGAATACATAAATTAATCTCCTCTCGTCTAATGTTAAAATAAGGAGAGAAGACATCAATGGAGTCTGAACTGGCATGGACAGAGACCAATCTCAGATAAAAGATTCCAACCTTTTCTGAGAGCTCTTCACTTTATCTTTTCTTTTTATTCAATCTCATTGGTTTCAAATGGACATCAACCTTAAAGGTTGTGGATATCAAAGAACAACAACACGACTGGCCGTTATGACAATGACGTTAACAGTGTATTATAGTCAACATTATGGACAACAATGCGTGATAATAGTCAAAATAAGAAACTAGCATCCTATGCTATCTCCTTCGCAGTTGTTAAATATAAAAAACAGAATAAATGCAAACAATTCAACGTACAAATTGTCAACCAAAGCCTGTTAGGCATCGCTTGTGTTTGCATTCATTCGATGCAAGAATTGTAGAACCAGAACGAAAAGATAATAAATGGGCTTATTTCCAGTCAGGCGCCTGTTGTGTACTCTTATAACAAGCAGGCCATCTAGCACGGACCTAGCGGTCTGGAGAAGTATGACGCCAAACTGGTACTGTGAAAAAGAGACTAATGTATGTCCTTATGTTTTCAAATTGTATCATTTTACAAGTTCATTCCATTTGGGGGAGTATATGCTTTAAGGCAATGTTTATCAACTCGTTTGCCATGAGACTTAATCTGCAGGAAATTGTTCAGTTTCAGTCTATAAGAAACAACAAATAACTTACAAATGTCCCTGTACTAAAATGCTGTGCTTTCGAAAGATGACTATGACATCACCAATGCCCAGAAGACATGCACACTAACGTTCAAAAGCTCAGTTTATTGGACGTAGTAACACGAGTGACACAGCAGTGCTAAAACTTCAGTGTTAATTTCTATTTCCTGCATAATCGGCTGTAAATAAAATTTCACTTTGTGACTTATAATAACAGGGTTAGCGCGTGTACGGCACAGTTCTGAGGTCATGGGTTCAAATCCAGCTACCGACCTTCCTGTGCGGAGTTTGCATGTTCTCCCCGTGCTTGCGTGGGTTTCCTCCGGGCACTACGGTTTCCTCCCACATTCCAAAAACATGCATGTCAGGTTGATTGGCCGGTCCAAATCGTCCCTAGGTGTGAATGTGCGAGCGAATTGTCTGTCCCTGTGTGCCCTGCGACTGGCTGGCAACCAGTTCAGGGTGTCCCCTGCCCACTGCCCGAAGATGGCTCGGATGGGCTCCAGCACCCCCGCGACCTTACTGAGGATAAGCGGTGCAGATAATGGATGGATGGATGGACTCATAATAATATTTTAGCAGACAGTAACCTCATGCAAAAACTAAACTGGAGTCTGCTTGATTATTTTCCGACGTTTTAGATATTACTCTCCTGTCTGTATTACCGTTTTACCTGTGACGTTAAAAATTATAGCAGAGAATTGCATTTTTTTTAAAAATATATTATAACACCTGTCTGGCTTGAGATTTTTTTAAATGAAAAAAAGGCTCATATAAGCTTAAGAACCACCATCTTTAAGCAGACTACTGTTCCCTAAATGATTTTATATACATTAGGTAAACCTGACAATGCTTGTTGGCTAAATGCTAAAATATTAGCATTTTATCCCTCATCCCAATGCAACATTGCACATGACCACGTTTTACTGGCCAAGTTTTAACTCTCTGCTGCCGTCTAAATTCAGGTTTTCCTCATTGGCTGTTATTTGTCTCCTACTCTTTTCCTTATTTTCATCCTCCCACTTCCCTTTTGTTTGGTCCTTTCTTGCTAGTGCTAGAAGTGGACATGACTTTGCCTGGGGAAGGAGACATTAATGCCCTGTGCAGCCAGATCAACACGTCCTTCACAAAGCCATCCGAGGACCCTTTCTGCCAGCCCTGCCCGCCTGCGGGTGGTCTGACAACCTGTGTTGTGCCTCCAGCCTTGCCTCCTCCTCCAGCGCCCTTGCAGGGTAACAGGCAGTGTATGAAATTTGCACCCAAAAACAAGTGCTTACCTCATTGGCAGAAAAGTTAACTCATTTTAAAGGGATAGTGTGCATTTTTGGTCGCTGTATTGTGCAACTAAAAACGAGTTCTTAAAGGCGCAAGGAAGAATACAAACTACTGCTCGTTTTTTAACACAACTCGGCCCACAACTCAAGTGAAATAAAAAATTATATAGTGCTTTTCAAGTCAAGACTTCCCAAAGCGCTTTACAGTGTGCTTCACATTTTCCCAATAGCGGCCGTGTAGCCATGTAAGGCGCTAACCTGCTTTTGGGGGGCATTAGGGGTTCAGTGTCTTACCCAAGGACACTTCGACATGTAACACGGAGGAGCCGCGATTCAAACTGCGATCTCTTGATCTCAAGACCACCGCTCTACCTCCTGAGCGACCCCCAAAATGTTTGCCTGATTTATTTGGACATAAACCCTTAACTTACTAAATCAACTTTAACGGGTATTTATGGAAAACATAGTCCAATAAACACTAAATGTAATTTAAAAATCAAATCCTTTAATGAATTTGTGGTCACAAAGCTGTATTGGAATGTGGCCACCATGCCAGATCCTAAAAACACAAATTTTGACTTGTTTTACTTAAACCATCAGGATCACACTGCATACACAGGATAAAGTATCCGAAGATTTTCGTTAAAATATGGAAACTTTCTGCCGATAAGGTAAAAATAGCAATTTTTTTTACCTAATAGTTTTGCAGTCGAGGTCTGATCTGTTCTGTTTTTCCCTTTAGCGACGTCTTCTTGGATTCAGCCGGATCCTCCCGTCCACTCTCCTCCTCCAGTTTCCTCGGGGATGCAAAGCGGACACAAACGTACACCTTCCGAGGCGGAGAGATGGCTCGAAGAGGTCTCCAAGGCAGTCCGGTCCCAGCATACTCCCCCGCCGGGTCCCACAATCCCCACCATCCCGGGGCCACCATCCGCATCCAATCAGCACATGACCAATCTGGTGTCGAATCCATCCGCGTCACTCGGCACCAATCCGCTCATAGCGGGCCCCTCGGTGCTCCCAGTCCAGGCCCCGATGCCCCTTCCACCCATCGCCATATCGTCTGTTCCCCTCATACCCGGACCTCCAATTTCAAGTCCCCCCATGTCTTTGCCTTCAATGTCTATCCCCACTATGACTGGTCCAAGCATGTCAGGAGCCCCAATGATCCCGCCTACAATCTCAGGACCCCGAGGTTCCCTGCCGAGCATCTTGCAGCCCTTCCCATTGGCTTTCGATGCTGCTCCGGCTCCTGTGGGGATGTTCGCCAGCCAGCCCGTCCAACCGGGTTTTGTGCCCATTCAAAGCTACATGCCGGGCTTGGCGAGCAGTATGACCTACCCCAACGTTAGCGTACCCGTCGTCGGAATCACGCCATCGCAAATGGTAGCAAACGCTTTCTGCACGGCTAGCGGTTCACCCGCTACTGGAGGGGCTGTCGGTTCCGGAATGGGAGGAGCTAAAGTGGGGTCCCTTGTGACCGGCAGCACCCATAACCCTTATTCGGCTGTGCCCGCTCCTGGGTTTTCCACGCCGTTTCCATCTGTCCCTCCACCTCAGAATGCCGTAAACGGTCTCCCGACACTTCAGAATGGTAATACCGACGGCGGTAGCAGCTGGCCGCCTGAAGGAAGTCAACTGGCCGCTCCAGTAAAGGGAAATTCGCAGGATGATGAGCGTTTTGAGGCCAAGTGGGCAGCGCTTGAGAGTGGCAACGCCAAACCTGCTCAGGCACCCGGGAGCAAAAGTCCAGCAGCAACGGCCAATCCTTTTTCAAACAATCTGCAGAAGAATTTTGAGATTGAGCTTTAAAGTGAGTCACAATGAGAAAAGCTCGGTGCTTCGATTTGAATGGTGCACTGTAAAAAATATATTTGTGCACTGCAAAAAAAAACAACTAAATCTTACTTCATTGGCAGAAAGTTTTGCTTGTTTAGGGTAAAATTATTCAATTTTTAGGATATTTGATGTTGTTTCTCTATTAAAATAAGAAAAAATACTAAATAAGCAAAATTATCTTAGATAGCAGATGGTCAATAATTTTGCTCAATTTAAGAAATATTTTCCTCCTACATTGTAAAAGTACTTAAAATAAGCAAAATGATTCATCAGAGGCCAGTGACGTGGAGTGAGTTTTGAGTAAGGCATAGTCAGATTTACAAATAAATTAATCTTATTTGTTTGATTGTCAAGGTAAGAATATTTTTGCATTGGTGGGAAACTTTTTTTAAAATTTTAATCCTCAAAAAAAGCAATATTATCTTATTGGGTTGTATCCTCCTTGTACTTTTAAGCTCTCATTTTTAGTTGCACTACAACGTATTTTCAAGCTGAGAGCTCATTTTTGATACTAATTAGCGCAAATGGTACCCAGTCTTGTATGCATTCTATAAATAACGTTTCCATGTTATTACTATGTTGTAACTAGAGGTGAGATCTTGGGCCGGGGCCAGAACCCAACCCGAACCTGGCCAGAATTTTGAGCCGGGTTCGGGCTTAAAATGTCAATCATCAAGTCGGGCCAGTCGGGCTTCTCTTGTTCTCACCAGTTTTTTGTTTTCCTTTGTGCACTTACCTTTACGCAAGTAATTATTTAGATTAAGAAAATGTATACCAAACTCAGTTTAACTCAAAATAACTAAATCCCAAAAAAATTTCCTCCTCTGTGTTAGGGTAAAAGACACGCGGCTTCCTCCTACCACCTCCCTCACGTCCAACGTAATTTCTGCCTCTTTACAATATCTTACAAGCTATTACTAACTTTCTTTCTGCTTTTTGGCCAAATCTTTCACTATTTTCAGTGTGTAATCTGCAGAATTTAATATATGATCAGATTCACTTTCGTTCGCGATGCGCACTTCGGCCCCAAAAGGTTCATTTGGGCGCAACACTTGCAGTGCACACTTGATTTGAGGGACTGGGCCCCAAGTAAACCCCAAGCTGCGTAGTTCAGCCGAAACGGCGCTAAAATACACACAGCTGGAGTAAAGCTTTGTGTTTACTTTGGCGGCAAATTAAAGCTTCAGGTTTATTCCGGGCTCGTTTATCAAACCAAGTTAATTTGTCAGGATTGGGCGGTTTCGCGTTTATATACCTGCGACTCGGGTCGGGTCGGGCTGAATTTTTTTGCCCCAATCTCACCTTTAATTGTTACTATTTTATTACCAGGTTTTATTATAAATAGGGTTCAATACTTAGTCAACCACTACAAAATATTTGACTAGAAATAGTACAATGACCTGGTGAGCTGCGGGCATCACTTTGGAGACCCCTGCACTACATAATACAGAAACATCTAGCGTTCAAATAGAGACAATGTCCCTTTAAAATCAGCAAAACAATCTACAATCCGCTAGATAAGCCAACTTTGCTTAGCAAGAATAATTTTCTTTTTATTTTACCAGAAAAAACAGATAAAATATCTTAGAATAAGAAAAATCCTCAAAAATGAGAAAAGGATTCTTCCAATGGGGTCAGATTTATTTTTTTGCAGTGTTTGCAGGTCCTAAAACATTTCGGCAGGTGAGCATGAACCAAAAAGCTCTCTGCTGGAGTAACTTCACAAAAACCACGTTGCTTTCTTGAGGCTCCAGTAAGAGATTTACAGATGCTGGTCTACAACTGAGAACTTTTCTTCAATAGAAGGGATCATCTGGCGATTCCAAATCCTGCCACATTGCTTTGTTTCAGCTTCTCTCCTGCTTTCCATGTCTGCAACCACTTTTTACTTTTCTTTAGCGGCTGCAAGTCCCTTCATGCATTGACTGTGTTTCTCAGTGACGCGCTCACTGGTTGCTTTCTTTCAAAGGTGACTCAGAAGCATTCCAATCTTATTGACTGATTTTGGCATAAACTTTAATGGGGTAGGAAATTATTGTGAGGAATTGCTGTTTTAACCAATGACTAGGTTGATGCTCTTGATCATGGACGAACGGTGGCGATTGTTTGTCAGGGGAGGTAAAATATCTACACAACCGTGTGAATTCTCTCATACACTGCCACTGACTTCCATAACCATCAATGGAAGATTTCAAATTATTTCCAACTAGTAAGAATTGATCTGGACAATCCTATTTGGGGAAAAAATACAAATAGGAGCTTATTTAATTCATAATACAAATTGTTTATATTAAAACCTCCCTTCTTGAAGCTTCGATTTTTCAAAACATTTGTAAAGGTTGTAGGTTATAATACAAGAGGGAAAACGTGTTTTTGTTGTTGTTTTTGTTGTTTTCCTTTTTTACCATTATAAAAACGTGGCTTCTGAGAACGGGTGTGTAGACTTTTCTAAGTGGAGGTCAACCCAAAGGAGTTCTGGAAAATAATTTGTTTTACGGATTTGGATTTGTGGATACGATAAGTTTACACTACAAAAAAATCATACCTTATTGATAAGTTTAGTAGACACTCAAAGCAAGGAGAGAAGACATCAATGGATTTTGAACTTAAGGGTGTGGAAATAAAAAAATTAGCAACAACAATTAGCCAATACTGACGATGATGTCACTGTGCATAATAGTCAAAACTACAGTCTGCATTAATAGTCAAAATTAAAAAATGGCACTCTGTGTAATCTCCTTTGCTGATGTCCAATATTAAAAATAGAATAAACTCATCACCCATTCGCAGAAAAGTTAGCACTTTTTTATTTTATTTGATATATATTTAGTTGTTTTTTGGAAAGGAGAACAGGGGAGAATGCCCAACCTGTTCTAAAAGCCTTTCCCTGAGCTGTCCTTTTTCATTAGATCTCCTAGGTTACAAAATCCGATCCAACCAAAAGGGTCTGGAACTCAAAGAACAACAGCATGACTAGTGTATACTAGTCAAAATAATGAACTGGCATCCCATGTAATCCACTTGTGAAGGTGCCCATTTTAAAAAACAGAATAAACTTATTAAATAAGTCCGGGCCAGTCTATGATATGACTAAGGAATCCCGGGGGTTGACTTCCACTTTAAGAAGAACCACTGACCAGTCATGACAATTTATTGCCAAAAGAGTTGTATTTATTGTCCTTTCTTATGTTGACATAAGTCATAATGCGCAAGTGTTTTATTAATATATTTGTATCCTATATATTTATTTTATGTTGAAAACAAGCAGGACCATCTTTTTGCTTGGACATCAAGAGATTGTGGGAAATGTAACAGGAATCAAATAATGGATGAAATGTATCCTGTTGCCTGGCAGATGTAAATAGTGGCATGATGCTCCTACACATAAAGTGGGCACTTTTGCTTGTGCTTTTTGCAGACAAATCAATAAAGCAAGCCCCACCTCATGTCCGGTGGTCTCAAATGTTGGGAGGAACAGAGGAAAACCTACGTGGTGGCCTTTCCACCTTTTCCACAAAGTTCCAGGACCACAAACGTGATGAACTTCTTTCCAATGTCATTGTTTTCAACTACAGGGTAGAATTCTGCTTGACTATGTTTACTGTGTTAGTCTGTTGCGATGCATCTACAAATAAACGGCAGATGAAAAGTAAAAGGGGAAAGAAAGTGAAACCAGAGGAAGTGATTGTAAACAACATGAATACGGAATTATGCGTCCTGGGATGAGTTGGAGAAGAAAAACGGAAGAAATAAAACAAAGACGAGGGAACGAAAGGAACCTCTTTGTCACCCCTCCGTCTATTATTGCAAAGGATCTATTACAGTATTTATTTTTGCAACTTGAGCATATTGCATATTTTACAGTCTGCTAAGCAAACCAGAAAGACTCCTTATACGTAATATGCGGAAATGCCAGGAAGGCCGTCAAGTCTTAAATAATAAGGCACAATGAAAATATATTTTCATGGAGGACTTTTTCATGTGTGCTCTGACAAGGGGAGTTTAGTGTGAAGGGTTGATTCTTGCCATATGTAGAAATAAATGTAGAAATAAACACCTACAAATGTATGCTCATATACATAAATGAACACATAAATAAATTATGTAATATCTAAATATATGAAAGATGCATTATAATCATTTATTTATGCATTTTCTTTCTTTCATTTAATTATTTCCTTTTTGTATTTTGTTGATCATTTTGTCATTTAACTCCTCATGCGTTTGTTTATTTTGTCATGTATATTGTCATTTAGTTTATTTTATCACAACAAAATGTCATTTGAATGAGGTGGCGCGGTTGCCTGTGCTTTTTATCTATCGCTTGATGATAAACGATTGCTCAACCAATAGGTGAAAAGTTGAGCCAGTTAGCCGCCCCCTCATTTAAAGAACTTTTTGTTGTGACAAAAATATAAAAACATGAATACAGTACAAGACAAAATTTCAGGACAAAATACATGACAAAATACACGAAAACATACAAGACAACATTTTAGGACAAAATATATGACTGAACTCGCAAGCAATATACACGACTAGATACATGACTAAGTACAAGACAAAATTTCAGACAAAATACACGGAAACATACAAGACAAAATACATGACAAAATACACAAAAACATGCAAGAAAAAATTCAGGACACAATTCACGACAAAATACACGAAAACATTTAGGAGAAAATATATGACTAAACTCGCAAGCAATATACACGACTAAATACACGAAAACATACAAGCCAAATTTCAGGAACAAAATTCACGACTAAATAAACGAAACCCTACAAGACAAAATTTAGAACAGAATACATGACTAAATTCACAAACAATATACTGTACATGACTAAATACATGACAAAGTACAAGACAAAATTCATGACAAAATACACGAAAAACTACAAGACAAAATACAATACAGCATTTCAGGGCAAAATTCACTCTAACATCCTTGACAAAGTACACAACAAAATTTTAGAACTAAATTTACAAGAAAATTCGCACACAAAATACACAACCAAATACATGACAAAGTACACGACGAAATACACAACTCAATACACAACAAACAAGACAAAATACACAACAAAAAAACAGGACGAAATTTACGGAAATATTTTTTTTATAAAATACATGACTAAATACACAATGAGATACACGACAAAATACATGAGACAATATTTTAGGACAAAATTCATGACAAAATTCACTACAAAATACACGACTACTACACAAGAAAATCCACTACAACATTTCAGGACAAAATTTAAGCACAACATTTACGACAGAATTCGTGATAAAATACATGACTAAATACACAACTGAATACACAACAAGATATACGACTAAATACACTAATACTGTGTATACACCACAAAATACACGACATAATACTGAAACAACAAAATAAATGAAAAAAAGCATAGATATATGAATATATTGCATTTATGTCATATATTTTAATATTTTGTGATTTATGTTAGGATTCATTTATTTATATGACATATATTTGTAGTTTTTTTGAATGTATATATTTATTCTTACTTATGGCAGGATGTGTACTCCATAGTCAAGCTGTAGTCACCGCCAAGTGAAGGCGGCCTTCTAGAAACAAAACCGTAACGTGAAGTTCCCATCTAATAGGCGCTTTATTTTCCGACAGGTTATTTTACAGATGACAAATATACAAAGCAAACTCCTATTTTTTGTTCATCTAAAATATATATTTTCAATGGATTTGTTTACTTGCCGTCTAAGTTCTTTGTAGGTTATTGAAGCAAAGTAAACTGTTCGACCGCATGGACTTGATTGTAAAACTAGTTTGTTGATGGTAACGGAAAACAGTGGAGTTTATTTTGAATCTTTATTTACAGATTTTGTTTTTGTATTTAAACCCACATATTTGTATTGTAATTACATTGTACAAAAGACGAATAAAGTAATATAATACAAATCGATACGAGTGTTTTTGTCAAAGAATTTTGAAGGAAGTGGGGAATGTTAGAATTGTCTGTATTTGTTATGCTTACTCATTGCACTCACCTGTGCCCGCTCGTTTGGCGCCAGCTGATCCTAGTTGCCTGATTGATTCCCCTCCTACATATACCCAGTAATCCAGTCACTCCTGGTCAGTCCGTCAGCGAACCTCTGCATATGCAAGTCAAGCACTTTGACTCTGGCTAAAATGCGACAGAAACAAAATGAAAATAAGTCCAAACAGCTTGCCAACATCATTTTTGCCGTTCCATGTATTCAGTTACTCCCCAAGCCTACACAAAATTTAGTAATTTTGTTCATATTTAGTATCTTTTGTCTTTTATTAGCATATTTGGTATTGGAGTAATCCAAAAGTAATTGAAAGTAATCCAGTTAGAGTAACCCTACCCAACCCTGGTTGCAACAGCTTTTGTTATTCGTGCATTTCGCTCATCCACATCTTTTGGAATATGAGGCACATAGACCAATCCTTTTACAAATTCCCACAAAAATAAATCACCTAGTGTGAGATCTGGGTAGCCAGGACATGAGCTTGCAACCATTCCGCCCAGACCATCCAAACCATTTGTCAGGCAGTGTTGTGTTTAGAAACTGTCTAACTCTCAGGCTCCAGTGTGGTGGCGCCCCATCCTGTTGTAAAATGAAGTCATCAGACTCTTTCTCACTCAATTTATATATTAACTAGTTTTCCAGCATGTCGAGGTACGTCTCACCATTGATTGTTGCTCTTTCAAAGAAGAACTGTTCAAAAGCAGCTTTCCTCGACATAAAAACAAAACACGGTCTCCTTTGTGGAATCTCGCTGATGCTCCAGAAGTTCATGCGTGTTCTCTGTACCCCATATGCGAGTCTTATGCTTTTCAACGTTGCTTTTTAGGTGATGAGTCGCCTCATCGCTTCAAACAAACCGGTCCTCAAATCTGTCATCTTCCATCTTTTGTTGCATTGCAATGCAAAAATCACAACCAGCTGGTTGATCGGTTTCTTTCAACTGTAGCTTGTAAGGTGTTGTTTTTTAAATACGCCAAACAGTTGTTGGAGAACAATGAAGTTCCCCACGGGGTCTTCTGATCGATGTACACAGGTTGCGCAAAAAAGCACTTCAAACTTGTTGGATCACAGCTTCTGAAGTAGAGGTTCTGTTCCTTCAGCTAGGCGTAAGCACCCATCCGATAAGAATTTACCATTCCTACTAATTTTGGAATTCCTTTATGGGTGGTCTTTTCCGAATAGTCTGCGAAATGCACGTTGAACAAAAGTCCCTGATTCCGTTTTTGCATATTGAAGCGCACAAAACGTCTTTTTTGGTTGAGTGAATGCCACTAATGGAACTGAAAAAAATATGTATAAAATAAACAATAACTTTACAAAATATTTAAAGGAATTCGCTTTAAAATGGCACACCTTTTATCTTACTACCGTTTGGGTTTCAAATGTGCCCAAGACTTTTGGAACTATAATATAAAAATGGATAACTGAGATCTATAAAGGACATGCACAGTACAGTGATTTCATATGTTCGTAGACATAGGTTTCTATTCTTTCAGCGCCTCCGTGTGTAAGCATAAGACATTACACCTTTTATAAATAAAGGCATGCAGTTAAAGAATCGGAAGTGATGGGAAAATGATCAAGAACTCTTAGTTTTTTATAGATAGATAGATAGATAGATACTTTGTTCATCCCCGAATTTGTGGCATTTAGATAATATTCAGACTGCATCTTGAAACCAAGCTTTCCAACAGGCCCTTGATGAAGCTTAACTTCTATCAACAGGTGGAATACAGGGTAGCATGTCAGCTGGACAGATCGGAGATCCCAGTTTCAAATTACGCCCTTCTAGTCCGTACGGAGTTTGCGTTTTCTCCGTACTCTGTGGATTTTCTAGTCAACTCATGTTATTTTGTGTAGCCCTTTATCACAAGGAGTCTCAAAGGGCTGCACAAACCACAGACTATTGCAAACTCTATTATTACTCCGCCCCATGATCTAAAACCTACATGAGAGTAAGGAAAAACTCAAAAACCTTAGCAAGAGAAAAATTAGGAATCCTTGAGAAGGGACCGCACATGGTGTAATCCCCCTTCCAGGATGACTAGGCTGCAACAGATGTTGCATTAACAAACAATAAAATTTAAAATACATATATAGTTCCGTATTTCTTCTTTTTACACTTCAGTTTCATTCCAAAACCACAAATATACTGTTCTTTATAAAACATCGTTTTACAAATAACTTCTCTACCATCAAATTATAAATTCTAAAATAATATTGCTTTATGACACTTTCTCAGTTTTTTCCCCTCCTACAATCCACAAAACACTGGCATGGCAGGTTGATTGGTTGACTCCAAACTGTCTCAGGGTATGGATGTTTGTGAGTGCTTGTATTTTAAGATGTGCCCTGTGATTGGCTGGCAATCAGTCCAAGGAGTGCCCTGCCCAATGCCTGTTGACAGTTGGGATGGACTCCAGCAACCCAAATGAGGATAAGCTGCTTTGAAAATGAATCTATTTCAATCACTTATTCTTACTAAAGATCAAATATTAACCCATTTCCCTACAAATGAACCTGTAACTATATACAGTTGGGCAAATAGGTATTTAGTCAACCAACAATTGTGCAAGTTATTTTACTTGAAAAGAGAAGAGGCCAGTAATTGTCAACGTGGGTAAACCAGAATGTAGGGAAAAAAACTGATATTCACATTGTTTGATTTTTAAAGAATTTATTTCCAATTTAGAGTGGAAAACAAGTATTTGGTTACATACAGGGCAGCACGGCGGCGCAGTGGTTAGCGCTTGTGCGGCACAGTTCATGTCATGGGAACCTGTTGTGGGTTCAAATCCAGCTCCAGACTTCCTGTGCGGAGTTTGTATGTTCTCCCCGTGCTTGCGTGGGTTTCCTCCGGGCACTCCGGTTTCCTCCCACGTTCCAAAAACATGCATTTCAGGTGAATTGGCCGGTCCAAATTGTCCCTAGGTGTGAATGAGCGAATGAGTTGTCTGTCCCTGTGTGCCCTGCGATTGGCTGGCAACCAGTTCAGGGTGTCCCCTGCCCACTGCCCGGAGATGGCTGGGATGGGCTCCAGCCCCCCCGCGACCCTGATGAGGATAAGCGGTACGGCTGATGAGATGAGGTTACATACAAACAAGTAAGATGTCTGTCTGTCAAAGAGGTCTAATTTCTAACGAGGCTCAATACAGGTAGTATTAAAGGCACGGACAGTATTTTAACTCATTATCCGTATAAAAGACTCCTGTCCACAACCTTAGTCAGTCACACTCCAAACTCCACAATGGCCAAGACCAAAGAGCTGTTGAAGGACACCAGAGACAAAATTACAGACCCAGGTTGGGAAGGCTGAATCTGCAACAGGTAACACGCTTGGTGTTTAGAAATCAACAGTTGGAGCAATTATGAGAAAATGGAAGATGTACAAGACCACTGATAATCTCCCTCGATCTGGGGCTCCATGCAAGATCTAAATGTTGCGTCAAAATGCTAACAAAAACAGGGAGCAAAAACCCCGGAACCACACTGGGAGACCTAGTGAATGACCTAAAGAGAGCCGGGACCACAGTAGAAAGAAATGCACTGCCAGTGACTTAAATCCTGCACTGCCAGACGTGTCCACCTGCTGAAGCCAGCCATTTGGATGATCCAGAAGAGGACTGGGACAGTGTTACGGTCAGATGAAACCAAAATAGAACTTTTTGGTAGGAAAAGGTTATCGTGTTTGGATGAAAATTACTGAATTGCTTTCGAAGAACATCATATCCGCTGTAAAGCATTGGGGTGGAAACATCATGCTTTGGGGTTGTTTTTCTGCAAAGGGACCAGGACGGCTTATTGTGTAAAGGAAAGAATGAATTGGAAAATGTATTTAGAGATTTTATGTAAAAATCTCCTTCCATTAGCAATTGAAGATGAGATGTGACTGCGTCTTTTAGCATGACAATAATTCAAACACACAGCTAGGCCAACAAAGGAGTGGCTTTGTAAAATGCATTTCAAGGTCCTGGAGTGGCCTCGTTTGTTTTCAGATTTCAACTCAGTAAAGAGTTTAAAAGTCCGTGTTGCCCAATGACAGCCTCAAAACATCACTGCTCTAGAGGAGATATGAATTGAGGGGTAGGCTAAAATACCAGCAACAGTGAGTGAAAAGCTTGCTAAGAGTTACAGAAAACGTTTTGCTAACAATGGATACATAAAATAAGATTCAATTTTGCTATTGACCAAATACATATTTTCCATCAAGATTTGCAAATACATTCTTTAAAAAAGTAATTTTGTTTTTTTCCCCCCACATTCTGTCTCTCGTGTTTGAGGTTTACCCATCTAGACAATTACAGGCCTCTCTAATAATCTCAAGTTAGAGAACATGCAAAATTAGTGGTTGACCAAATACTTACTTGCCCCACTGTAATGCATGATATAATGAGAAAAAAATAGTACCAGCATTGTTTTTTGTGAGACAACTTTGCCTTATTTATTGAAAACAATCTGTAAACACAAACTTTCCAAAGATAATTTGGGTAAGTAGAGATACTTCCACTCCAACAAGGAATCCGGTCTTTGCCGAAACTGAGGGTTCGCATCCTCTGAATGTCTTTATCACTTTGCAATGCCAGTGGTGCATACGATTACAATGTGAATTTGTACTTAGATATTCTTAAAAGCGTCACATTAGTGCTCCTAATGGGTTAGCTCAAGCATTCATTGCAAGGACAATGCACTGCCACTGTCAAAAATGACTAAAATGTTCACTTCCTTCCAATGACAACCAAACATGTTCACGCCAGGAAATTTTCCACTTCAACGATTTATATCATGTTAATGCCATGTTTTCAAGAAGTTATCACAGAAGATTAACTGATTCTTTTGTTCTCCACTTTTCTCTACAGGTGACTCTGCACTGGAAGCCATTGCCATGATATTTCGAAGACGGCTGAATTTGGCTTAATCTGCAGTGAAGGCAATGTTCGATCTCAAGTCAGTGTTGCTACTACATCAAGCAGAATGGTAGAAGCGAAAGAGACCTGATTAAAAAAGGTCCCCCCTGATAACCAGAATTTCTTCAGAGCAGCAGATTGTCATTTGGCTTAGTTGAAGATTTCAGAGCCGTACTTTAAAGATTATCGTTGCAGGCATTGCATTTATCGCACACTCGCACGGGGTGGTCCCACCCCCTCGAGGGCACGGGTCTCAAGTGTGTGGAGCAGGGGCCGCACACCCCCTGGCCACAAGCTCGGCAGTGATGCTTGGACATGATTTGAGTGAAGACTTTGGAGCACTGGTGGCACTGGATGATCTCTTGGTCTGGGACCCAGTAGTCTGGTCGAGCCACACCCTTCACAAAGCCTATTAAGGAAGAAGGTAAGTGAGTAAGAACCTAAGTGCCGCAAATTCCAGACAACATGCCGCTATATTTTGTCATATGTTAAACACTGAGGCTTTAAAGGTATTCCTAATTTTTTGCCTATTATCTAATATGTACATTTCATCAGGATGTTACAACTATTTTCCGAGTTAATGATTTTGAAGACAGTATGTCTTGTCTTTTTCATCCTGAGCAGTGACATCATCTGAAGAACACCAGCACCCGATCAAGCCAGTCGCCATTTTGTTTTACACGTACGGTTATTCACAACTTCCGATATAGTAAATCAGTCAGGTGTGCGTGCGCACTTTTTGGAGGAAAACAACGCAGAGCCGATGGCGGTGTGTATCAATCATGTTTGATAATTTTTAAACTTTGTCGCTAAATTCCTTAAGTGTGCAGGGGACGGAGGAAAACGGCAGGCTGCCCCTTTCCACAATGGTCTCATATTTTGCCATAAACCAAGCAAAATGGGGTGTTTGACAGTACTTAATCAATATTGATTATGTACTTATGATATTTTAACCTTTTCCCGCACCAATCAGATCCTTTATGTATACGTCCAGATTGAACAGCAGTAGAATCTAGTTATGAAAGACACTTCTCATTTCTTTTTGTGTCATCTGAGGCATTGTCAAGTTGCTGTAGTTTCCTTTCATTCTCGAGGAATAATGACAAGGGAACGCAAATTGGTCAATCGCTGTGAAAACTACCAATGACAACAGCACAAAAAACAGGTCTGCGTCGCAATCTGGCACTATTCTCAACAGTAACATTTTACCCAACGCAACCTTCATTTGTATTTTCTTTCGGCATAGTTGTAAATATGCACTTGTTTTCATAATCGCTCTGGTAGTCCAAGTCCATGACCAATTTTGATTGTAGCATCATAAAAACCTTTGTACTCCCTGGATGTCGACAAATGATAACTATTACTATTTGTTTACATTTTTAAGACTTTTTAAAATCGAATTTAAGAAGTTTTATGCCAATTAAAGCCTTACTTTTTAGCATAATTAATTTAATGCCTTTTAAGATTTTTCAAGGATCCGCTGGAATCTTGTTTAATCAGGTGCGCTCTGTACTCAACAATGAGTACAATAAGTACGTACATAGGCAGTTTTTAAAAATACCCCAAAAAGAATCGCAAACAAACTAGTACACAGATAAATTAATAAAGGAAATAGGAAAACAATACTTTTTTCAATTGTGAATGTATTTGCAAGAAACTCACAGAGTGGGTAGTCTACGGCGGTGCTGACGATATCCACGGTGGACTGGGCCACCTCCGCCACCCTGCGAGCGATGAGACCACGAGGCTCTGCTTTGCACACTAAACAAAAACGGTAATAGATAAATAGGAAATACAGTATCTACTCTACACACGAGATCAATTCGTTCCCGGATTGAGCTCGAATCTATTATTCCTCGCATCTCAAACGGATTTTCCTCATTAGAAATAACTGAAAACCAATTAATCCGTTCCCAGCCTCCCAAGATCATGAAAGTTGATGCTAAATAGCTCTAAAACACATGCAAACAATGATTGAGGGATGAGAAAGTCATATGAACAGAGGGCTGACACAATGATGGAATGTTGAAAATAAAAGAAGCTGCTAATGCTAGTTGCTAATAATGGGCCCGTCACAGCTAGCGACCCCCTAAAGCAGGGGTGTAAAAATCATTTTAACTTGGGGGCCACACGATAGAACAAATATTCTCTTGGGGGCCGGACTAGTAGATTGAGGAGGGAGAAAAAAAGAGAGAAAGAAATAAGAGAGAGAACTTGAAAAACAAAAGAGATAAAAAGAGAAACAATGAGACAGGAGAAAAAAGAGAAATCTGAAGTCTGTAGTTTGCAATAGTTTTTGATTTGTGCAGCCCTTTGAGACTATTTGTGATTAAGGGCTATACAAATAAACATGACTTGACTTAAAAGAGAGGAGAGAAAAGAGAAGGAGAAGGGTAGAAAGAAACAAACAAGAACAAAGAAAGACAGAGAGCGAGACAGAGAGAGAGACAGAGAGACAAAGAGAGAGAAAGAGAGAGAAATACAACTACAGCATATTTGTGAGGGGCACCTGGCTTTGGTAACATCAAGTGGACATATTTCAACTCACAACACGTGGTAAGCTTTCTCTCCTGGCTTTGATCTCTTTGATCTCCGGCAAAACTAACATAAAATGCGACAGAAACAAAATAGAAATAAACCCAAACAACTTGCCAACATCATTTTTGCCGTTCCATGTGTTACGTTACTCCCCAAGCCTGCACAAAATTTAGTAATTTTATTCATATTTAGTTTCTTTTGTCTTTTATTATCAAATTTGGTATTGGAGTAATCCAAAAGTAATTGAAAGTAATCAAGTTAAAGTAACCCTACCCAACCCTGTAAATAAGATGATATAAATGGAATAAAATGTAAGTTTATGATAAGCATTTACAATGGAGGAAGTCGGCAGTTGCTAACACAGCTGAATGTGTTGTGGTGGAGTGAGGGAGAACATGAAACGCAAAGTGATCAAAGAAAAGAAACTCAAGCGCATGGGATCAGGTCTATATGGCACATGCTAGTGCTAGCGTTGAGCAGTCTCTAGTGGTAGTGTCTAGAACCTCATGTAATTTGGAAATTCTTGTATGCCGAGCAATGTTCCCTCTAATTTTCCACGGGTCTGAGCGTTCACAAAAAGTCGGTGAGCAACAGCAATCCCAAGTGTGGCAACTAATCCATTATCAAACATGTCCAAAACTTGACATCACGTTACATTTTGCTGAGTTTCCGACAATGCAAAAAAAAAAAAGGTTTCACTTTTGAATGAATTGACTAATGTATTATTACAAAGGTTGTACGGCCTACAAACGTCATTTGTTTTTACACCAATTCTTTCACGAGATTTCCATTTCTTTTTTTTCCTGGTATCTTTTGTCGCATAATACTAACATTTTGGGGGGCTTATTTAGTCGGGTGCACGATACACAACTGTATTTAATCACATTTTTTAGTGGTACAATGTTGGCAACAAGATTGACTTGGTATAATTGGAAACTATTTAAATGCAACACAAACTTTTTCTTCTTTTTCCCTTTTTTTTCTATTTTTTTTATTCCTTTAAAAAACAATCTCATTGTGTTTATTTATTCCTAGCTGTTACTTTTTTCTTTTTGTTCTCTATTTACTTTTTTTCCTTTGTTTCGTTCTTATCTTTTTTTCTGAATTTTTCCTTCTTTTTCCTCTTCCTTTTGTTTCTTTTTCTCAACTTTTCACTCCTTTTTCATTTTGGTATTTTTTAATTTTTTGTTCTATTGCCTCCCCCTTCCTTTAAGTCAATTTGTGCATAATCTTAGATAATATTTGGTCGTGTAGGGATTAAAGAAGCAAAAACAACCTGAAGAGCCGTTTGGGACTCGAAAAAGAGCCGGGTCTTTTTAGTGAACCGAGCCGAAGAAGCCGGTTCTTGACAAACTCTACTGACTTTACTCAACTTGGTTCTACTTCGACCTCGACTTCCAAATACCGCTTTTAGAACACAACGTCAAGGGAACCTGTGTATTTTTACCTTCATGCACTATACCTTTGACTTAATTCGCATTTTAATTAGCAATTACGAGCCCTGATTTTTGTGAGCTAGCTAGATTTTCTTGTGCGCGAAAACGCTCTGGGTAGTGAGCAATTGCGCACACACGCAGCTTAATGGGAAAATTGCACTGGATAGATTTTCTTGTGCGCTGAGAATGTGCGGATTGCGCACGCGCGCAGCTTAGAGGGAACATTGATGCCGAGCAAGATTTTTGCTGGAAAGACGTCTCGCATCTTGAATTTCTTGTATCTCTCGTATCGCTTATGTTGAGGGGGCGCTGTACAGTTCTTGGAAAGGTTGACATCTCACCTTGACTATTGGTTTGTGCCGGTCCTCCCTGACGATAGCAGGCCAAACACACTCTGACGGGACTGCTTCCCCAGCCCCTCTCGGGGACTGGCATCCTGTGGCTGGAGCACATGTGGCAAAATCCCTCGCCGCATGACCGACAGTGGTGCTTTCGCTCCGCCTCCTCAAACACTCTCTGACAGCCGTGACAATCCTAACAAACATGAGGAAGACAAGTTTATACCTTCCCAAGCCGAGTTCAAATAAATCATCAAAATCAGTAGTTGACAAATTGGAGTCCCTGCTAAACAGTCTACAGCAGGCATCGCCAACCTTTTTAAAGTTGATAGGAACATAAGCACAAGGGGCTACAAGTTTGATATGCATTTCTAAAATAACATATAACTACGTTGTTACTTGTTATAATTATTGGAGGTTGAAAAGGCTCAGTTAACCACTAAACATCATGCCAGTTAAAAATCAAATCCTAATGACACATGATCAGGTGGTCTTAGTGGACATTTATAAAGATAATTTCGGAATACATAGATAGATAGATAGATAGATAGATAGATACTTTATTCATCCCCGAAGGGAAATTCACTTTTCCAGCAGCATCCCTAAGCTGAGAACAATCGAAAATAACTGAGAACAATCGAAAATAACACGGGAGCTGCTGGAGTGGCTGCCATTCGTGACGGCGCCGGATAAACGATTCAATTTGAATCATGTACAAACAAACAAACAATTGAATCATGTACAAGAAACGATTCATGACCATTTTCATTGCAGAATGATTATAATATTCTGCACTGCAGGGGAATTGAAAAAATTGCAGATTTCTTCCAGCTTGAGGCAAGTAGAATCTTTTAAAGACGTTTTTAGTGCCTTTTAAAATCACATTCAAGACCAAATCGACAAAAAAACAACAACAATCGAAACACACAAAACAAAAAAGACAAATATTCCTTGCAAACAGTACATGGTGCCTTGTACACATTACCTGGCCCAGCTGTTTGTCATTGCAAAAAACATTTGCTGGATAGCCACTTCTCATTAAATTTACACTTTCCCATGGTCCAAAATAAATATCTCTCTCTAAAGTTGCTATGTGCATTGTGGGTAAACCTAAGACACGTGTCTGTCCTGAAAGGCTCGACTGAAACCACATCACCGTTTTGTTATTGTGGTCACGCCATGTTGCCACTAAAGTAAATTATTAAAGTAAATTAAGTTAATTAATAAAAAAGACCAATGATAAATGTTACTTAATCTTTTTAGTTAAGACAAAAATAAACCTTATGTGTTCACATTTTTAAGACTTTCGAAAATTGGATTTTAATGCCAATCAAGGCCTTTATTCCAGAATTAGAAAATCAATGCCTTTTAAGACCTTCAATGGTCCGTGGGGACCCAGAAATCAATTTAGACTGTGCTCAAGGTTTGATTTAAATGGAAACTGAAATATTTAAACACTCGATTTCGCCGTACAGCGCAGTGCAACCGAAAATGAGTGCAATGATGCACGAGGATAAATACAAACTATGAAGAGTCGAAAGTGACCCTAATAATTTCTTTCTTGGAGGGGAACACACTACCCTTAGCAGCAAGTACAGTCATGTCAGCTCACAGTAGGAGAGCCTTGAGTTATGTAAAATAAATGCAAATATCTCAACTTACGAATAATTGGAAAAAAAAGGCATGTATAAACAATAGTTCATGTTTTAATCAATACTGTTTTGTAACAAATCAAGGGGGGAGTTTACCACTAGAAGGCACTAAATAATACACACTGTTCCTTTTAAAAAAAAAGGCACAATTATTGTATATGATCAGTTATTTTTCCAGTTTTTTTCGAATTAATATTGTTTTTTTCCCCAATGATTTACGTGTTTTTACTACTAGGAGGCATGCACGATGACATAGATGTCAAAAGACAAACAAGCAAAGGAAAAAAAGGAATACCGAATGTGAAAAGGTACATGTCAACCTGCTGAAATGGTGGTTGGGGCTTCATATGTTAATTGGTATGCACTGATTTTTTTGGGACACCGAAAAAGAGCAAAATTGAGTATGGTCATACATAGACGCTGCAGTGCTTTTTACATTTTTCATTTGTACCGTATTGACTTTGAACATTTTACGATAAAAATACTCTCATGTACAATATTATTATTATTATTATTATTATTATATGTCAATGGTTGCGTGTCCTTACTGTAATCTCCGTGTTGGGTTTCCAGTAGGGCGGCGCCACCTGATCAGTGAGCCAAGCAGTGACAGCTTTGGTGGGGCCTGTGCTGTATTCAGACACTGACTGGATCATGTTGTTCATCCCATCCAGGACCCTTTGGGCTGCGTTGTGGTGGTTGGTGAGGAACGTGTCCGACTGGAATGGGACAAAAAGTCAGGATTTACAGGCGTTTGCAAAATATTGACTAAAAATTGCATCTCTGACTACCAACTAGTACTGCCCACTACGGTGTTATATGTCATCTATTTTAGGTACATATGCTATTTTTCAGACTTGTGCAAATTCTGTAAAGATTTGAATTTTTTTAATTAATTTGATCCCATTTAAGGCCTTTTCAAATATGAATAAAACAAGCCTTCTCAAAATTTCGGAACGAAAGAGTTATTTTTTGCCAGTGATTTAGGATCTGGTATCAGTATTGTCACGCACACAGTGGAAGTCTGTGCAATAGGCTGCAGCAGACAGACTCACAGGGACAACAGACACAGCAAGGAATTTCGCGAGAGCGGTGATGTGTCGGTGTGGGAAACGTTCATTGTTTCTTGTTTTTTTTTGGGCTGCTCAAGACATTCCTCATGGTGCGGGAAGCAGCCATTGTTGTGTTTTTTTTTTTTTAATCAGATCTTTTTTTAATTTGTTTGGATTCATTATTTTTTTCCCATACCTTTTTTTATTAAGATTTTTTTCCCCACGAAAGTGATCCAGCGATACCTGAAGCGCAAAGTAGCGAGGGATCTCTGTAGATCCATCCATCCATTATCTGTACCGCTTATCCTCAGTAGGGTCGCAGGGGTGCTAGAGCCCATCCCAGCTGTCTTCGGGCAGTGGGCAAGGGGACACCTTGAACTGGTTGCCAGTCAGTCGCAGGGCACACAGGGACAGACAACTCACTTGCTCATTCACACCTAGGGACAATTTCGACCGGCCAATTAACCTAACCATAATTTTGGAATGTGGGAGGAAACCGGAGTGCCCCGAAAAAACCCGCGCAAGCACAGGGAGAACATACAAACTCCGCACAGGACGGTTGGTAGCTGGATTTTATCCCATGACCTAAGAACTGTGCCGCGGACACGCTAAACACTCATCTGCCGTGCCGCCCTTTGCTGAAATATATTTAAGAATTTTCTTTTACTTTTATCATTCAAACAGTTGGTTGAGCTCTGATGTGTGTATATGTGTGTGTATTTATTGTCGTTCAAACAGTTTGTTCATCTCTGTTTGAAATAAAAGCTATAAATAGATAGATGCACATTATTTTGTTTTTAAATTAAAATATGTGAAATAATCACGATCCATGGGTCTCTCGCTTTTTTATATATTGTAAAACTGACAAGTGACCCTTTTCTGTTTAGTTGAAAGGTAATGCAATATATTTTAATCGATCAGATGGGACATGTAGTGGCATAATCAACTCAACTGTATCAAACGCTTCAAACCACTGAATGCTTTTAAAATTGCAATGCCAATATTTGCTAATTGACAAACCAGTGTCATGACTCACCATGCTAGTTTATGTCAGAAGCTTCAAAAACACAAGTGCTTCAGATGAATTCAGTGTTTTGCGAGGAATTGGTTTCTCCATCACTTCACAACTGTGTGAACTTTTGTCTTGAGTTTTATTGGGTGTCTTGACACAGATGATTCTAAGTCAGGGATCATGAACATATGGGTCGCGAACAAGGCGTGGCTCTTTTCATGAATACTTCTGGCTCGAACAAAATAATTCACTTTTTAATGCATTTCGCACTGTGTGCAACATTGGGCGTTTACCACAAGGGGCAGAAGCGCTGTAGCGCTTCTCTATCTTTAAGGTTGTAAAGAAGAAATGTCATTAAGATTGTTTGCCATGGAGATACATCATAATACAGATGTGTGTTGTCCGCCTTCTACCATTTCCTAGACATTTTATCAAGCAAGTAGTTTGCACAAGTTATGAAAAAATGATGAATAATCATTAATGTGTGTGAGGAATTTTAAGACAAATGTCAGAGATTCACATCTGAAAAATGGAATAGAGGATGAATAATTAAAACTCGATTCCCAAAGTTAGGACCGCGACTACGTTACATAGCTGAAATAAAAAACATCCGTATGCTTTTAATTTGCAATATGATGTGACACTTATACAAAAGAACTCAGCTCACATCTCGTTTTGACACCGGGATTCACGACAAATACGACAAAATGAGCCTAAATGATCTGGAGTAAATGTGGGATTTTATAAAATCATCAAACATCATGTACTAAAGAATTAGCTTCTGGAGATTAGATTTGGCGTCTTTGTGGAATGAAGTCTTAAAATATACGACGTGAAGAAGATGTAAATATTTGATTTCATGGCTCTTTGGGTCAAAGAGTTTCCAGACTCCTGTTCTATGAACTTTTGCAAACAACCTGAGATGGATTGTTCAATTGGGTCTAGTAAACTTTTATAGAAGTAAAAACTATAAAATGATTGAAATTTTTATTTTTAAAATCCTATCTTGCCTTTAAAAAAGGAAAAACGTGGTACTTACCCCCTCCCACACATGTTTGACCTCCGAACGCACCACGCTGCTTTCGGGGTCCTGATTACCAACCCAGTACTGTCTGCTACGGTAGATGACTCCACAGCTTGCACACTCTAACACATAACTGAGTGAGAAGGAGACCAGTAAACCATTACACAAGGAATCAAAAGCAGAAAACACAAAGACTTACCCCGACCAGGCAAACTTGGCAAGTCCAAACCATGGGTTGTCGGAAGACGCTGATGTTTTGGGCACAACTATCACCTCTCTTCCACCCTCATAGCACCTCTGATGAGAGAATGAGATAGGAAACTGATTTAAATGTCAACATTTTCAAACAATCAAAACAAGATGCTAAGACCCTTGGCTAAAAATATGAATATCAGGAGCTTATTATACCTTACAGATAAGGACTTTGTTGTTGAACTGGTGTGAATACTGACATAATCCATCTCCCGAATGAGGGACCTTGTCCCGCAGATGGTTCATTCCATTTTTGCAGCGAACACTGGAGGCCAAACAAAACATCAACGGTTTAGACAAAAAAATAAAAAATCGCTTATAGATAGATAGATAGATACTTTATTCATCCCCGGAGGGAAATTCACATTTCCAGCAGCATCCCTGAGCTGAGAACAATACAATAATAAAGCAAAAAGAATACAATATACAAATAACTTCAGCCCAGGTGTGTGGGGAGCTGAGAAGGCTACGAACCAGCAAGGCAGCTGGTCCGGATGGAATATCCCCCCGACTGCTGAAAGCCTGTGCGTCTGAGCTGGGAGACCCTCTACAGCGCATCTTCAACCTGAGCCTTGAACAGGGGAGGGTCCCTCAGCTGTGGAAAACATCCTGCATCATCCCAGTCCCAAAGAAATCAAGACCAGAGGAACTCAACGACTTCAGGCCAGTCGCCCTGACATCACATGTGATGAAGACCATGGAGCGGCTGCTGCTGCACCACCTGAGGCTACAGGTCCGTCACGCCATCGACCCACTGCAATTTGCTTACCAGGAGAAGGTGGGAGTGGAGGATGCTATATTATACATGTTACACCGATCCCTCTCTCACCTGGATAGGGCGAAGGGGGCTGTAAGGATTACATTTTTGGACTTCTCTAGTGCCTTCAATACCATACAGCCTCTGCTACTGAGTAGGAAATTGACAGAGATGGGAGTTGGCTCACACCTTGTAGAATGGATTACTGACTACCTGACAGGCAGACCGCAGTATGTGAAACAGGGGGGCTGTACATCGGACACCGTGGTTAGCAGCACAGGATCTCCGCAGGGGACCGTTCTCTCTCCGTTCCTATTCATTCTATATACATCAGACTTTAAGTACAACTCTGAGTCCTGCCATGTGCAAAAGTTTGCCGATGACACTGCGATCGTGGGATGTATCAGAAACGGGCAGGAGGAGGAGTACAGGAAATTGATTCAGGACTTTGTCCGATGGAGCGACGCAAACCACCTGCACCTAAACACCACCAAGACCAGAGAGATGGTGGTGGACTTCAGGAGAACCAGAACTCACCCGGTTCCTGTAACCATCAAGGGAGAATGTGTAGAATTTGTCCAGACCTACAAATACCTGGGTGTGCAGCTGGACAACAAACTGGACTGGACTGCCAACACAGAAGCTCTATGTAGGAAAGGGCAAAGCCGACTTTACTTCCTCAGAAGGCTGGCCTCCTTCAACATCTGCAAAAAGCTCCTGAAAATATTCTATGAGACAGTAGTGGCAAGCGCCCTCTTCTATGCGGCAGCGTGTTGGGGAGGCAGCGTCAAGAAGAAGGATGCCTCTCGTCTCAATAAACTGGCTAGGAAAGCGAGCTCTGTTGTGGGCAAAGAGCTGGACAGCCTAACAACAGCAGCTGAGAGACAGGCACTGAAAAAGCTGAGGTCAATCATGGACAATCCATCGCATCCGCTTCACAGCATTATCTCCGGACAGAAGAGCAGTTTCAGTGACAGACTGCTGTCACTGTCTTGTACTACGGACAGACTGAAGAGATCTTTTCTTCCTCATGCCATGAGGCTCTTTAACTCCACCCGGCAGAGTAAAGGCCCACATTAAACCACACCACCTACATTGGATCTTACTGCATTATGTGTTCTGTGTAGCACTATTTAGTTAATCTATATAACATGCTAAAGTGGGCATTTGCACTTCACACTGGGTATTTGTATAATGTTTTCTTTTGGCTTTATCATTGTATTGTTCTCAGCTCAGGGATGCTGCTGGAAATGTGAATTTCCCTTCGGGGATGAATAAAGTATCTATCTATCTATCTATCTATCTATCTAAATACCCAGTGTGACGTGCAAATGCCCACTGTAGCGTGTTATATAGAATATCTAAATAGTGCTACACAGAATACATATTGCAATAAAATTCGGTAATATGCAATGTAGGTGGTGTGGTTTAATGTGGGCTTTTACTCTGCTGGGTAGAGTTAAAGAGCCTCATGGCATGAGGAAGAAAAGATCTCTTCAGTCTGTCCGTAGTACAAGACAGTGACAGCAGTCTGTCGCTGAAACTGCTCTTCTGTCTGGAGATAATGCTGTGTAGTGGATGCGATGGATTGTCCATGATTGACCGTAGCTTTTCCAGTGCCCGTCTCTCGGCTACTGTTGTTAGGCTGTCCAGCTCTTTGCCCACAACAGAGCTCGCTTTCCTAGCCAGTTATTAGTTAATCTTCCAGGTGGCTAATTCAAGGCTATTTACAAAACACTGGAAATTTTAAACAATTAACGTACTTCCCTATATAACTATAGGGAGCACCTGATTTAAGGCGAACCCTGAAAATACAATGCACACTGGACTAAAATTAAAGTTTTTCATAGCCAAATTCAAGCATGTTTTAAAAACTTTCAAAGGCAATTTTCCAATTTCTTCAGTACCACTAAAAATAATCTGGTGTGAATCATGTATATTATACAGGTATAATATATCTGCAATACAGTACTGTATACACATGCGGTTTTTAGTTTTGCACATGGATGTATTAAGACAAATAATAATAAATGATCCTTAGATCTCGAGTAGATTGCGAATATATTTGTTTTATGACTAATCTCTCATCATATACTGTAGGTGTCGGGTAAAAAATACAGTAATATGTAAATTACATTTTCAGCTGCGCCAAGTTCTTCCAATAACAATGTATGTTCATAATTAATAGGTAATCCTTGCACTAACACACATTTCATAGTGCCCTGTTTAGGTGTAGCATACGCCTGTCCTCTTGGGCGATGACGCCTTGTAGGGCAATGCCGTACAAACTAAGGCCAAAGAAATGTAATGACGAAGCAAAACCACCAGAGAGAACTGTCTCAATCTTTTTTAAGAAGACTTGTTTGAAAACATGGTGACAATTTCAAGCATTTACAAGCATTTTACCTATGATTAAAGCACTTTTTAATCCTTGAAAACACTTAAGTTCAAGCATTTTCAAGGATTCCAGGCACCCATCTGTACATCTGTATACATTTATTGAATTAAAAAATATCAGAAAATTAAATAATATATCTGATTTTTGTTTTTAGGTGTGCTTTATAGTCCGGAAAATAGGGTAATCGGTTATGAAATAGATTCTTCTAAGGACAATAAACCTATATGAAACAATTTGGGAAATCGGTTAGTTTTAAAAAATCTAACTTTTAAACCACCTAGTCACATATATTTCAAGAGATTTCGCCAAATTTGCAAGCATAGTAAAAAGGTTTTTTTGTTTCATAATTGCTGAAAACTTATGAGTAATGTGAGGTTGTGCTTAGTAAAGGCAAAAATAAATCATCCAGTTCATTTGAAACATTGTACTTTAAAAGAAAGCATTGTGAACTGTTCTAAATGTAGATACTTAGAAATCGAACCAGGAATACTTATTGATTTTCTCAGGTTATTTGTTGCTAGCAAAATGTGAGGTTCCCCGACAGTATTTCTATACATTTGTTCTTACCCTAAAAAAACAGAACTTCATGATTTCAGCCTCTGTGTCTAATATACGGCACTAAATTTAAATTCATACAAGTGCACAAAGTTCGCTGATGCATAAGTTTCTTTTTCATTCACATGTGGCAGTTGTGATTCTATATTCAATTTCCTAAATTAAGATCAATTGTCAAAATCCGTACCTATTCAAAGTGTGAAACACAATCTCTAAAATGCGTACATACAAGTGTGAGACCGCTCTGTTGGTTGTTTTTTTAATAGGACCAGTAAACATCAAGGCCAAAGGAAATGATAAAGGAAGGATAATGGAGAATGTTTCATGATGGAACAAAGTCGGGTTCAGGTTCCCACATTTAAACAGATGGTCAATTATAAAACTTTATCTATACTCAAGGTCGGATTTTAAGAAAACACACACTCCCCACGTGTGGACAAAGAGTCACAGACACAGGCATATGCTTTTTAATGAGGGGAGGATAAAAAAAATAAACACTTATCTAAGCTTAGGGCAACTTGGCATAGTATATCAGCGCATAGCAAAATCCCCGCTTACACAGGTGCAAGGCCAAATTTAAATACAAAAATGCCTTTATGAGCAGCGTTTTGAAAACAAGAAAAAAAATCAACATTTCAGTCAAGTGTCTGTTGAACAAGTTAAGGTGTGACATAAATTTCAGCCAATTGCACTGAATTCTCTTGTTAATAAACTATTTTTTATGCTCACTGTACTTCAGTTTGAGAATTCATTCTCTTGAACTAGCTCAATAAACCTGTCCCTAATTAGACTCTTCTTGGGACCAAAGCAATTAGGATGTTTTTTCTTTTAAATTAAAAACTGAAAAAAACTAGCAGTTTTGTTCTTACTCTACCTTTAGCAGGGTCTGAAATAACGTCTGCGCGGACGCCCGGGGCGTGCATCCTTTAAGTTGGGCGTACAACTTACCAAACGTCTCCGCCCGGGTGGCCGACAACTTTTTCAAGGGGAAAAAAAAAAAAAATTCCAATCAAATGTTTGCTTTATTCCCATTTCAAAATCTTCGTTCGGTTTGCAAATTTTGGAATTTTGGTTCGTTTGGCAATTTGCATACTCGGCAGACAATCAGAAGCCCGCATCGAATAACGTCCTGCTTCCGGACTTTACCGAGCATTATAAGGTCGTGCATTTGCATATCATTTTCCAAAGTAGACGCACAGAGAACACAAGAAAAATGGATAAGTGGTTACGAATCAAGCCAAAACCTCAGCCCTAGAAGAAAAATTAAAAAGAAGCTAACAAATTTTATGCCGCCACAAAACATAAACATTACATTAAAAGCATTGTGGAAAGAGGAGTTCACGTGGCTTGTAGCAGACGACACAATGCAAACATTACATGAATGAAGATGAGTAAATACAGGTACATACTGATGGCAGATGGAAAACATGCAATGAATGTTTTAAGTAGATTTATAATAAACTAAATTTTAAACTGCTGTTCTGTCATATATTATGATCATCAATCCTTAATACTTTACAACAATGGGTTTTTTTTGCCATTAGTCGTCTTATTGTGGCATTAGCTCAGGAGGTAGAGCACTCGTCTGGGGTTTAAGAGATCGCAGGTTCGATTACCGGCTTCTCCGTGTTATATATCGAAGTGTCCTTGGGCAAGACACTGAATCCCTAATGCCCCCAATAAGCAGGTTGGCACCTTGCATGGCTGCACGGCCGCTAATAGTCTGTGAGTGTGAATGGGTAAGTGTGAAACACATTGTAAAGCGCTTTGGGAAGTCTTCATTGACTTGAAAAGCGCTATATAAATGCAGACCATTTACCATTTATTGTGTTTCAAGTTGTGAAAAAGTTACCGGACACCAGGGCAGACAACTCTGAAAAGTTGCCTGCCCTGGTGTCCGGTAACTTTTTGTCATGAGTTTCAGACACTTCCCTTAGTGTTAAAATACATTTGTAAGAGTACTGGTGCAAAGCCAAGGAAGTAATGCACTTAAAAAAAATCTGTGTGAACACCTTGTTTTGGTGATAACTGAGAGCCAGTGCACCACCACTGTCACTACTTAAAGTTCATCTGATAAATAACAGATTGAATTTTAAATGCATTCTCGGATTAAAAATATATCTTATTGGACACACATCACTATTTTTTGGTATATTTTAATTATCTTTAACTGAACAAGACATTGCCTATTCTAAAGTATTTTGGGGGAATTGGGTTTTACTGGTTAGACACATTACGATATGAATGAGTGATGTTAAAAATGCCACAATAATGTCATTGTCATTGTTACAATATTAAAAGCAGCACATTTAGCAAGAGATTTACGCACTTTAAAGATGCTCTGGTGGTTAGTTTACCATTCCAGTTCATATTAATTGAAAATGTTTTGGCCATTTTGCAGTTAAGTTTTAAATTAACAAAGCATTTGTGCGTTTAAGCAAAAACTAGCCACGAAACGCAGATGTAGGCGGCGCTGTGCGAGAGGGGGACTGAATCCATCATTCTCTGTGCGACACAAATAACAATGATGGGTGGATGAAAATGAAAAAAAAGAAAAGCAGCGAGAGGGATGCCCACCCCGAACCTGAACATAACAATTGACATTTAAGGCTTAAGATCTTATCTCCAGGACTGTAATATATACAAAACCTAAATATTGTTAGTTTTGAACAAAAGTTTACATTCCTGTGCAATTTTTCTTTGGTTGTTGATATTTATATCTCCCAGATTTTATTGATTTGTCTTTGATAACAATGTATTGACCATTGTTTGCATTAAAATTAGACATGGCACTTCCAGATAAACACGTAATAAAGACATAAAAGAGGAAAAAAATGGACTAAAGAATATATTTACAAGGTAGTGCTTGTACTACTAAGTTAAAACAACAGTGTAATAAAAGGTTGTACATAGTAACCATAGTACAGCGATAGTAGCAGTTTAACACAAGATTGTGAATAAGTAAATAAATAAATGTGGTTAACTGAAGTTTATATCGTGATAGTATTTAAACCTGTAATCTGGATCTTAATATCCTTAACAACATGGTACAAAGTTTTGGGAAAGGATTTATCTTTGCCTTATTTGATTTTATTGTTTTTCTAAAAATGGCACTTATGTGGGACTTGTTAATTTTTTTCTATCCGTATGTGTCAACTGTTCTGCTCAGCTACCGCAACAAAGGGAGTGTGTTGAAATGGTTTTGTTACTGACTTGCAACTCAGGCAAACAGCAGAGCAGGTGAAGTACTCGTCTCTGAAGAAAGTATCCAGATTCAGCTTGTCATCTCGTAACTCACCACAGAAGCGTTTACTGAGGGCCTGAGTGCGCAAACATTTTTCCGATAAATGAATCATGTTTGAGCCAGCAGTACTGCTTGTGTCTGATGGCAGTGTACTTCTATACCAATATGCACTACTTACTTCCAAGGCGTGAAACACTATTCCAGGGTGGCGGGGCGAACGTGTTTGAGTGTTTTTCACTTGCTGCCTGAGAGCCTCCCGCAGTTGGCTGAAGTCGGTGGGAGGCGTGACAGTTTGGGTGCCGATGTACTGGACTGAACTGTAGGCATTGTTTTCCAAGCCCAGGTCATGAAACCGCTTCTGGAGTAGCGTGTCGGCGTGGCTGGCTACCTTTGAACCTTTACCACACATAGTGTCAGTGCAAACAATGAGTAAATACAGGTAGCTCTTTCATAGATAAAAGGTGAAAAGTGAAGTCCACTTTAAACTTTTCTTTGCAAGAGTATGTCCTATGACAGGGGTGGGCAAAATTTTTAAGTGGCGGGCCGCATAAGGTTGAAAAGAAATGCATTGGGGCCAAACCAGAGGGAAAAAATGGCAGATTTATGTATTTAATTGTATATATATAGACGCTCCCCTACTTACGACCATTTGACTTACGAAAAACGGTAGATACGAACACTTTTTTGGGGGATGTCGAAAAATATCCGGATATTGCTGTAAGAAGAAATCCGGCTTCTACTTCCGAGTTCGTGTATAAACATACTGTACTGAATCTCCAGAGCGCTAAGAACTTTGACATTTTTATTGTTTAATACGTGCATCCATTCAAAATTGTTGGTGTAATGTGTAAAAAAGAGGTGAGCCATTTCTTTTGAAATGAAAGTGGTATAAGAAAGCCTGATGCGGTTGAGAAAATGGTTGGATCGCTTTTTTTCAGCCATCTCTCACACAGAGGAGGACCTCTTGAAGCTTATTTTCCAAAAGTAAGTTACACTTCACTTTATTTATCTTAATAGAGCTTTGTTTTCTGCCACTTTTTACCACGGAGGAGGACCTCTTCAAGCTCATCCTCCCATCCATATATATTTAGGGTTAATTTGGATACTTTTGGTACAGCGGGAACGGATTAATTGGTTTTCAGTTATTTCTTATTGGGAAAATTCGCTCGAGATACAAGAAATCGTAGCTATGAGCAATATCCGGGAACGAATTAGTCTTGAATGTAACGATGTAACTGTACACATAAACATATACAGGATGTCAGGGATCAAAATAAGGAGCACCTTTGCAATTTGAGAAGCATTACCGATTAACTAATAGCTTACCATGGCCAAGCAGTTGCGTGTGTGTGGTTTCCTGAAAGACTATAACAGCCGGTCCAAGACTTGAGAGAGGCACGTCCAGACCGCAGCGGCTTGACAAGGCCCTCAGCTCAGCGGTGAAGTGTTTCAAATAGGCTCCTGACGCGCTGCTCAGGAACTGGAAAATGTTGTTGTGCAGACGCTCTGCTCGCGTTCGGTAGATTACTATATCTGACACTGCCAGGACCTAGGAGAGTACGGAGTTGAGATGCAAGGAACTATTCAATTAATCAATAACCATACTAATTAAAACCATTTGTCTCCTCATAAATACAGTTGAGTAGACATTTATTTGAAAGGTTAGCAACCGGGTATACAATGAATGTGCATCACAATACACTACGAAGCCGACACTCTCCTACGAGTTGTGTCACTTTAATGACCTGCAACAAATATCTTGAATAATTAAAAAACTGACCATTTTTTTGACAAGGTTCATTGGTAGTCTTGCAGCAGAACTGCACATGATATGTACCGGGGATACTGTTGACAATAGGGACGGGTTCAAAGCATTGATAGATACAAAATTGATCAAAACGGTACTAAAATCAATATAACATGAGACCTCATGTATCTTGATGCAGTTACCACGAAACATATCAAGATACAAGTGTATACTGTATTTTCCGGACTATAAGTCACGTTTTTCTTTTTCCATAGTTTGGCCGGGGGTGATACTTATACTCCAGTGAGACTTACAAGTGAAATTATGAAAACATGATTTCATCATTGAGTTTTAAAGTTGTATTGCTGGTATGTCTTTTCAAATATTATTTTTACACTAAACAGCTCTAAGCCTGTGTTGATCATTTAAACCTTTGCCGTGACATAAAAGCGGAAGAAAGCGGCACATTGTCCACCTCCAGGACCTATCTACTGGTAAAAGTGACACCAAAGAAGAGGAATTGATTAGATTTAGTGATTAAATTTGATAATTTGGTAGGCATGTTCTTTATGCTAGAGTTATCTAATTAACTATAAATATGTTACATCATTACTGACATTACCGGGCATGTCAACGTAACATTAGTATACCCTATACTTATTTAGCCTGTTGTTCTCTATTTTATTTTACTTTAAGTTGCCTTTTAGGATGACTGGAATGTTTTTGGTGTTTGGATTTTATAAAATAAATGTCCCCCCGAAATGCAGATGCGACTGTTTTTTCCTTCCTAATTATACATTTTCTGGCTGGTTCGACTTATACTCCGGAGCGACTATACAGTAACCCAAAGTCCCTTAAAAGGTGCAGATAAAATACAATTTTACAATAAATTATTTTTGTTCAGAACAGTTTACGTTAAAAGTTCAATTAATGTCGAGAAAGTTAATGGTCAAAGACTGTTATTTCACACATTTGAACTTAAATAGTAATATTAACATGTTTCTTCATACATATTTGGTTTCTCAAGTCTTCTATATTTACTGTTGTTGCGTTATAATTTATCTCTGACTGATTGATTTTCTTGTTAATTCCTAATGTTGTTTTGGTATTTGTAGCTCTATTTTGTATAGACAAATAATAAAACATATTTAAGAACAGCAAAATTATTTTATCAGAGCTTTGCTTTTAGAAAACCTATGGTGAACTTACCTACCTCTGGCGTCCCTCAAGTAAATTGAGCTTAAGACCCGTGATTTGAACAATATGTTTCTCATTGTGCTAAACATAAAGTAAACTAAAGAAATCCGTTACCTTTAGCAGAAGCCTCATTCTCTGGTTCTGATTGGTAGCTGCTCCGAACAAGCCCTCTGTATCCAGAGCAATCAAGCTTAGGGAGGGCTCATAAGCGGCCCAAACACCCACCGTACAGGAGCTGGAGGACTTGGATGTAAAAAACACATTTTCGCCATTGAACAAAATCTGGTTCAAGGTGTGTGACTTGCCGTCCCCTGTGTAGCCAAAGATGGAGACGACTTTGACGCCGGCCACATCTGCACAGTTGAGTCTCTCCACAAAATCCGACTCACTGTGGACCTTGAGGGAAAACAGAGACTTCCACATTATAATGGGAGAGGATTGTTAATTGTAAACAGAACTTTATTAAAATAGAATTTTTACCATTAACATTACATTTTGTAATTTCAATTTAATGACAAGAATTTTTAACAGTACTGTATTCTTTATTTGTTTGTAAAAAAAAAAAACTGAATCTCTTGTTGAATCAAACACTCTTGAAACACTTGTGGTTAGCATCAAACCACAAAAGTTTTTTTGAATCTGACATACAATCGGAACCTTCCAATCAATCCTTTTGTTTCAAAGTAAAACAACTGAAAACTGGATCACTTTTTCAGAAGAAGTCTAGAAAAAACGCAGAACAAAAATATTTTTCTTACTAATCGATACATGACATCTAAAAACAAGCCCTACATCAATTTTTGAACAACTTAGCCATGCAAATTAAAACCTTTAAAGACACCATGTGTACTAAAAAATGCTGGTTTATTTTTTAGGTTTAGTCCATAATCAAAACTGGAATTTAGCCCATGTGGAATTCATACTTTTATATAGTTAGCGTGATGTAAATGATCCATGACAAAACCTAATCAGTTGGCAACTTACCGTATTTTCCGCACTATAGGGCGCACCGGGTTATAGGGCGCACCCCCAAAAAATAGTTTTTGGTCCAATATCTTCCATAGATAAGGCGCACCGGATTATAAGGCGCTACAATGGGAACGTCGACAAAACAGTCAGATGATTCAGTCCAACTGATTACCCCCTTAACATTCCCAAAGCTTGCAAAGAAGCAAATACGTGTCGTAGACACGTGCGGATGCGGTGTCTGTACGATGTCACTTAAATGCGTCATTTCAAATATCATTCGGAAGGTAGAAGTCTTGGGATTCAAGAAATGCCAAACATTTCTGTGTTTCTATTTTCTTTTTCGGTCACAACTTTACTGTGCATATGACAATAAACACTTGGAATTGAGTTTAATTCACTCAACTCATCACAGCAACATCAAGATCGTTCTACAACAAGATACCGGGAAAATATAAAGCCGCATAACTCACCTAAGTTCTCACGTTCAATAATGATACGCAATCATGGTCTTCTTACAACCGTGAGTGTAGTAAATCCAGGAGAGTAGAATATTTACAAATACAGACTAATGAAACACGTTTCTTTATGGCGTACTGTAGCAAGCTTGCTACGCCATTGCTAAACTCGGCCGATTGAAGGGTTTGTTTTGAGCATCTAGCCAATCCGAGGCTCCGAATAACTTCAGCCAATAGTGATCGATTCAAATGATGATTGACACATTGGTTAGCCAATGAAACGCCGGTATATAAATCCCAGCATACACCGCGGACTTGCTACACCATTGCTAAACTCGGCCGATTGCAGGGTTTGTTTTGGCCATCTAGCCAATCCGGGGCTCCGAATAACTTCAGCCAATAGTGATCGATTCAAATGATGATTGACACATTGGTTAGCCAATGAAACGCCGGTATATAAATCCCAGCATACACCGCGGACTTGCTACGCCATTGCTAAACTCGGCCGATTGTAGGGTTTGTTTTGGCCATCTAGCCAATCCGAGGCTCCGAATAACTTCAACCAATAGTGATCGATTCAAATGATGATTGACACATTGGTTAGCCAATGAAACGCCGGTATATAAATCCCAGCATACACCGCGGACTACTCCACGTTCGGGGTAAAATCGAGTCGGCGGCCGTTGAGTAAGTTGCGAGACCTTGCGAATTTAATATTGAGCCATATATAAGGCGCACTGTGTTATAAGGCGCATGGTCAGCTTTTGAAAAAAATTAAGACTTTTAGGTGCGCCTTATAGTGCGGAAAAGACGGTACTTAAAAATTGGGTAATCTTTTACAGCTACCATCTAATTTCAAATCGTCGAATCCTCCGGTTTCAGCATTGCAATATATACTATAAATACACTACATAAAGGCCTGCAGAAAATTCAGATAAGTAGCTACGTATATAGACATAATAATTCATTTTAATAAGAAAATCATTAAAATTAAAATAATTATGAGCAAGATGTTTACTTTATTTGATTTGTCTTATTGTTTTTGCAGAGCAAGATTATACAGGTTCTTGAAAATCAAAAAAAAAAACGAGTTTTCAAATGTAGTTCTCTAGAGTACCCCATGAGCAGATTAGTATACACAAAAATAGTAATCTGCTGCAACCTATTTAGATGGGCGAATGTTATAGTTATCTGCTGATCACTGGAAAAAAAGCTACTATTCTGAATTATGGCATGCTTTTTAAGATAAAAGTGGACGATTTCCTGCAGCACACTAATGTGACCCTGCACACTGGTTGAAAAACACTACACTTATTATTCACTAAAGCATTGCCTTACACCTCCTATCATTTGAACAGCCAATAGTAACATTATTGACCCAAGACAAAATCGAACTATCTCTGGTAGGCCCGTCAAAGATCTTGTGCCCCCAAATACTGTATTTGTGTATTGTACATGAGTTTGTTTTTAAAAAAATTATGTTTTTCTTTTGATAATTCCATACCTGTCAACCTGTACGTTTTTGCCATACAAAGTACGTTTATTATGTATTTTAAGACGTGTACGACGTACAAGAAAATCTGTACGGAAAAATGCAAATTTGTCAATGATGGGTACCATCCGGTTAACACCGACTATCACGAAACGGCAAATCAATCAAGTCAAACGAGTTTGCCGCGGTAGCCTCTATCTCTGTATTGAGTTTTATTTCGTTGCAAACGAAGCGAGCGGTTCAATGCTACTGTGCGCATGCATCTGCCGCCTCGGATTTCACGTGGTAGTTATGTAGTGAAAGGAAGTCTGTCTCTTTTTAGAGAACTGGCTTTTTCGGCTCAACTCATTAAAGCCGGCTCTCAAACGGCTCACTTGCTTTATATTACGAATCATTATTTTTGAATAAAGAAGTTAAGAAAAAAATGAAGCCTAAAAGGAGAAAGTGAAAAAAGACAGGTTTGTGATCATCCCTTTAATCAGTATATTACCAACAATAATTTAATGCAGAAAATGAATTCATAATTTGAATAAGAAAATGTATTATTCTACTTAATTATATTTGCATGTATTTTTGCTTTTACGGTGAACGTCGGAGCTACTTAATGTTTGAACTTTTTTTATAATAAACCTCATTCATGTTGAGCAACTCGGTATCTCGCAACAAAATGTTAATTAACAATATATATATATAATATAATGAAACACATGTACAATTTAACATGTTAAACTACATAAATAAACACGTTTGAAAAAAAAATATGGTGTAAGATTATTTTGTAAGGAAAAATAGTACATTTTGCAAGGGCATGGAGCCATGGAGGTTGACAGGTATATAATTAATAGTTTATGCCCGGTTCCAATTGTCCCTAGGTGTGAATGAGCGAATGTCTGTCCCTGTGTGCCCTGCAACTGCCTGGCCACCAGTTCAGGGTGTCCCCTGCTCACTGCCTGAAGATAGCTGGGATGTGCTCCAGCACCCCCGCGACCCTACTGAGGATAAACAGTGCAGATGTTTTTTTTTGGTTTGAACAATTTTATTGACACTTTTAACAGCAAATAAACAATGTGAGGTTTGAACAATTTTTGTCGACACTTTTAACAGCAATTAAGCATATTCACAATTTCGTTATATCATTTTCTAACAATATGACGTTTGAACAATTTTTGTCGACATTTTTAACAGCAAACACATTCACAATTTCATTATATCATATTTCAACAAAATGAGGTTTTATCGACACTTTTAACAGCGGTTAACCAATGTGTAAAGGGCAATACTATTGTGCAGGGGCATAGCTCCGTCTTCTCAAGTGGGATTTCTTCCCACACTCCCAATCAGCATCCTCCAGTCCTCTGCCCGGGATGCTCAGATGGGTCCTCTCCCTTCTTGCTTCTACCTTCCACAACCACCCGAATAACCAGGCCGTTGCTGCCGGGACCCCTGCAGTGGAGCTCTGGTTCCCTCCTCCGGGTGGGTGCAGGCGATTCTTCTTTATGGCTGCGTCCTAGGCTTGCCACTCGCAGATTGTATGGTATCTGCAGCCATTCGGAGCACAGACACGGGGGGATCTGCCTGCACCTCCTTACCAGCAGGTTTCTGGAGGTCCAGATGGCGTCTTTGATGGCGGCGAGAGTGAGCCAGTCCTTGGCAAAGTCGTTCTGTGACCTTTTCGACCGACTCACCCCGTAAAGCACGTACTGTGCGTCAGGGACCTTCCCTGCTGGCAAGTCCGGCTATTGCCCACAGGTCCTCGGCAGCGCTGCACTCCCAAAAAAGGTGCCTCACCAACTCCTGGGCGCCACAGCCAGGTCGAGGGCAGGTCGAAATCACTGACATCCCGCGGTGGTGCATGACGGCTCTGAGAGAACCTCAGGTCCCGTAGTCTGTTTGGGAGGGCAGGATGATTCACATTGCTCCAGACCGTTGTAGGCTCGCCAAACGCAAGCCCCCGCACAGGACTCACGGTTGCTCGCTCCTGCATAATAGCAATAAGGGCCCTGTAGTTTTGTGTGACATTCTTGTGTTTCTAAATCAAATTTCTTCAAAAAGTCCCGGATAAAAAGATGTGTTGGTGGCAAGTTAAAGGACACTGGTATCAAGTGATTGGTACAAGTTTTAGCTTCCGGAAGTACAGAACCGGGTCATTGCTTGACTTTTCGGGTTGTTTAAAAAGCCCCTCACTTTTGCTCATAATTGAAAAAAGAAAAATAGTGCGTACATTTTTCCCCTTCTTCTAATTCTCTTTCTTTGCTTCTTAGTATGATGCATTTGCTCTTTATTTCCACCAAAACGTTTAGTTCTTGTTTGATATCTCTGATTTCATCATTAAAGTCAATCCCCTTTTATGTTTTGGTTTGGTTTGAACAGTTTTATTGACAGTAGCAACAGCAAATAAACAATGTGAGGTTTATACGATGGATGGATCGTTTATGCTGCTCTTCGTGTGTGTTGCGCCTAAATAAAAAGTCACAAATTCTTACCAGTCAAAAACGGTCCGTTTAAGGGAATAAATGCAGTTTTAGTTTAACCAATAAACTAAAAAGTGAAATGTGTAACAGTTGTTACTAGTAAGAACGGTTTATGGGTTCATTAAGGCTGGATGACTCAGAACAAAGTCGTTATTTCAACTTTCCATCAACTGCATTACCCACAAACATTTAAGCATGACAGCGACACTCGCAAATAGAAAGGCTAGCGGCAACAATGGTGGCAGTCATATAAACGACATTACGATGTTATAATAACCATATCATCCAGGGTTGTTTTGACTTCAGTTTTTTTGCTAGCAGCTAATTGTTAGCGATCGTTAGCTAAGTTCACCTGCAGGTTTTCCTGGTCATCCACCAAGAGGAAGCTGCGGTCACCGGCGGAACTCTCTTCTGAGTGCATTGGAGACAGTAAAATATCCTCCATGGATGTCATGAGGACTTCTGACATCGTTTTGGGTGAGTTAAAACATTTTCACGAGGAAGGAGGAAGAAAAGAAAAGTTGACGCCCAGACTACTGGTGACAACCAAAACAACAGCGCGTGGAGCGAAAAGGGGAGGGGCTAATGGAGACGCGCAATATGACGCTGTACGTGGTTTTGCTTAGTGGTACGTGAGCGCTTCTACGCGGCTGAAAGGTTGAACTGCAGCAATTACATTTGAGATATCATTTCAGTATTATTTCGTGCATGGTGTACACACTGTCATACATACTGCACCCACCTTTTGACATTAAAAAGCGGTAGATTGGTATCGTGTACTCTATTTGACGCGCCAATCACAATCCGTCTCAACAACAACAATGACATGTGCTTGTTTGCAACCGGAAGTGGCGAACTTTTACCAAAACGGAAATGTAATGCGATCGTTAAAGCGGTTTATTTATGCACAATGACTTATATGCTTTTCAAAATAAAGCAGACGCCTCGAGTCAAGATTTGTGTTGTTGTTGTTTGAATTAGGAAAAGCGGTAGATTTTTTTTATTAGGTAGGCATTTTAACTCATTCGATGTCATTCCATCCATCCATCATCCGCACCGCTTTATCCTCAGTAGGGTCGCGGGCTCAATCCCAGTTGTTTCCCTCAAATAGGAAGAGCCAGAGGTCGCTAATCGTTGTACTCATTTAAAGGCCTACAGAAAATTTAGTTCAGTAGATTTATAGGCATAGTACATCCAGCCATCCATCCATTATCTGCACTGCTTATCCTCAGTAGGATTGCGGGTGCTGGAGCCCATCTCAGCTGTCTTTGGGCAGTGGGCAGAGGACACCCTGAACTGGTTGCCAGCCGGTCACAGGGAACACAGAGACAGACAACTCACTCATTCACACCCAGGGACAATTTGGACTGTCCAATAAACCTGACATGCATGTTTTTGGAATGTGGGAGGAAACCGGAGCAGCCGGAGGAACATGCAAACTTCGCACAGGAAGGCTTGTAGCTGGATTTGGACCCATGACTTCAGAACTGTGCCGCGAACGTGCTAACCCCTTAGCTGCTGTGCCGCCGGCATAATACATATTAAAATCAATCCTCAACCTGCATTTTTCATTAAAAAACAAATAAACTATGTTTCTAGATGTTACTATTGATCAGTAAATACCAGTCGAATATTGCAGTTTCTTGAAAATACTTGTTTCTGAAAAACATTTTCTTTTTGTAAAAAGATGCATTTCAAACGTAACTTTCACTTGATTGTTTTTTTTCTTCATTTTTTAATATCTCCAATATCTAAACAATCCATAAAACAAAGGGACAATTTGCTTGCAAAATAAAATAAAACACTTAATTTGTGCATGAACGATGCATGATCTTTGCAAAACCTTTTCCGCGCCCGATGTTTTCAGTGAGGTTATCATAATTTGGGTCATCATGGCGATCACGTTCCGGCAGACGTGCACGAAACGAACCATCTCTGCCCTGATGATGACAAAGGGGTCTTTGTCATCTTTTTAAAATGGAAAAATCTCTGTCTGTACTTAGCCAAATATTCGCTTCTCTCACAAACTGCTTCACTACTTATGGCCTCCTTCAAACGTCAATAGCTGGATACAGAAAGCAACATTAGAAAGTGGGGTCTCCCTGGATGTGTGGACAAAGAGCTGATATTATTTTTGCTGTAATTTTGGATTTCATTATATTTTTAACCTGTTTTTGAAGAGTTATTACTGGTTTGAAAACACGGCAATAGACACCTCTTTTCACCGTTTAAAAACACCTACCAAATAAATAAATAAATATTTTTAAAAAAAATCTGAACAACAAAAAATTATCGAATTACAGACACTGCCCAACTTAAGAATAAGGTTCCGGACGATCGTTGGTAAGTTGAATTTGTTCGTAAATTGTTTCAGTGCTATATTTTGTATGTTTAAGGTTTATATAAGGCTTGTATAAGTAACATTTTTTTCAACCTCATCAAGCTTTCTTATTCCACTTTCATTTCAAAAGAAACTGCTCGCCTCTTCTTTACACTTTACACCAACCATATTAAAAGGATCTTAAACAATAAAAAAAAAATCAAAGTTGGAGATTCAGTACACGTAGTACTGTATGTTTACTTACAAACAAGAAAGAGGAAGCAGATTTTTTTTTACTTCCGGGCGGGTTCTGGGTGACCTCTCACAGCGCCACTTGCCAGTAGTGGCGGAAATAAGCACTACAGCAATGTCCTGTACTCGGAAAAAGGTGCACACAATACAAAATCAAACTTACAGTAATGTCCGGATATTTTTCGACATCCAGAAAAAATTGTTTGTATCTACCGTTTTACGTAAATCGAATGGTCATAAGTAGGGGAGCGTCTGTAAATTTCCTTTATGGTTTAAGCTTGAACCCCGTGGTTTTAAACAAGAACATGTTTTTGTTGTCTTTTTAATATCCTGAAAATGGATTCATACTAATTTTTAATGTCCAAAAATTGCCATGTATGGCATCCTCCATCTTTTTTTAAGATTTTTATTTACACATTTTTGGATTATCATACAATGTTACATCCAGCACCTATAAGGCAGTTTCTACTTTTGTAAACATTCCAAAGGGTGTGTACATTTTATATCTGATTTCTTAGTTTTTAAACAGATACCCACAAAGCTTACTACAAGTTTCCTTTTGAATTTTACAGTACTGAGCAATTTTCGGGAAAATAATACTTAAAATACATATAAAGTGGTGTCAAAATGCATGTGCCTGCTTCAGTTTTGACAAAATACCACCCGATTTGATTGCCATGTTGGTTTAATGGTACAGATGTGATCTGGGGCACAGCTACCTTATGTTTTTGTGATCAAGCCTATGGACGACTCAGAGAGAAAATGACTTTTTACAGACGAACTATGCTCAGGGTATTTTGTATGATTCAATCATCATCGAAAAAAAGCACTGCAACCATGAAGCAAAAGTATGATTCCAATGTGGTTGCTGTCGGTTACAGAGAGTACCACGCCCAACTCAATCACGAACGTCTGAAAGAATCAATTATGGCCCTCCTCTCGTTGTTCCTGATTAATGAATAATTAAAGCAGTTGCACGGTGCAGGGAGGTTATTTACACACCGTTCATCTTCATTTTAGCAGAAGCATGAGCATGATATCTTTATTCATGTATTCATGCCTCCATTAATTCATTCATTGTCCAACCACTGATACCTATAGATAAGGCGTAGGTCTGGTCTTGGAATTTTTGGGGACACATTTTTTAAAGTGATCACATAATATTTGTGGGGACTGTTTTTATATTGAAATAAGTCTCTTCCCATATTTAGTCATGATTGTGTACTCTCTCCATTTGTAACTTCTTCACTAATTACCCATAATATCACCTTACTTTCTTTAATGGAATTCACAATTAAAGAAGGGAAAAATTAATTTCAGTTACTGAGGAGATGTATATATGAGCACATTCCTGAGAGGATCACACTGATTAAAGCCCGGGCACACACAGATGACAGGCAAAAGGTGAAAGATGAGTGAAATGAATGATAAGAGTCCTTCTTTTAGCATGTTTCTTTTTCTTTTCCCGGCTTTTTTTGGCTCCAGCTAACACCTTCTGCCCTCCAACGTACGTGACTCATATAATTTGCATGGTTCTTTGTTCGTTTTACTGCTACAGAAAAGAATAATGGTGGTGAGCCAAACCAACTTCAATTTGAGAGGCGAGAATTCTCCCAGAAGGTAAAACTCACATCATCTGTTGCACTGAATGTGGCCAAATAGCTGACGAGAGGTTGAATGCAGGAGTAAGGTTAGATGGTGCAAGTGATAAACCCATGTTGAAGTTATTTTTCTCATGCAGCCAGACCTTGATATGAGCCAGCCCTCCTGAAAATCTCCCAATCTTCCTCAATAATCACTCCGGCATTGATTGCAATCACAATGAGGTTGCCAGGTATTGGATCCACAAAGAGGCATTCGTGTGCAAAAGTGATCTGTTTGTTTATTTATTACAATTTCTGCACAACCAGGATCCAGATACACGCATCAATGCCCAAAAGTGACCCAGGCACGCTCAATAATTCGGCCGCCTTCGGCTGCTTTTTTTTTTTTTGCCTTTTCGGGATCCGAGGCGGGACCGCAGAATCCTCGAGCTCGCTACCCACGCCGGTACTTGTAGTGCATCGCTCCTGGACATGTTTCATGTTGACATGCGTAAAAAACTACACTTCCCCTCTGCTGTCGCATGCGCTCCCGTCTCCCATTGGCTAGCCGCTCCAGCCGCAGCCCCAGAGAATGAATGAAATTGAAATAGCAGCTACATTACATGTACAATACCGGGCGCTGCAGCCTTGCATTTTATCATACTACAGCAAAATGGCCACAGCGGTGCAGAACCACCTCAAATCGTAAGTACAACGCTCCGCTACCGGTTTGTCAGCATGGTGTTATTTACAATTGCTCCCGTTGCACGACTGGCAATGTCTTCTCGAACGGTGCACACACCACGGCAAAAATAGACAATAAAAAGGCATAAAAGTTGCCTGTCTGTGTTGCGTGGGCGCCACGGGTTGATTTTGCGTTTGGGTGCGAGCGGTTTTGGTGTTGCTTTTGCGCAAAAAACGGCATGTAAGAGTAATGAAGCACGCAGGAATGCCGGGGCTGGATTTGAGTGACCCGGTACGTCCCTTACCACAGTGGCCAGCCAAGATCACGGTCAGAAGGCTGGAGTTATGATAGATTTACGCTACCAGTGTGCACAGAAAAAGACACACAGACAGCTTGAAGCTTTCAGCCTGCAACGTTACCTTCAGTGCCCCGAGATTTTAATTTGATTACAATTAAGTCGGCAATCAAAGCTTAATTGCGACACCGCATCCTGCATTTATATTGCAATTTAGCGCGCGTTTAATTCTTCGATGGCGTGCTCCAGGAGATTGAAGTCCCTTTAAGGCAGATTTTTGTGTGTGTCTGTTTTTGACTGGCTGCAGCGGAATGCAGACAGCTTCTACCCGTTAAGGCATCTGGCCAAAAAGGTGGCTGATGATGAGCATCTGCCTGGGTTGCTCAGGGGAGCAAACAAAAGCTTCAGCGTTACCTTGCCTTTTTTTTTTGCTCATACGAGTTGCTTTGCTCATCACATTTGCAAAGGTTGAGGCATTTGGCTCGGGTTGTGTCTGCAGGCATCCATGAATGACGCTCCTGTACGGGCTGTTTGTAAGGAGCACTTGCCATGCAGCAGGGAAAAGCCAACAGTGTGCTGCCTTGATAGCCTGTCATTGTGTTGTTGTGGAATAGAACCTTTGCAGTTTACCAAATTCCCCACAGAATAACAACTAAGTCTTAATTGAAAAAAAAGTATCTTATTTTCTGAACTATAAGGTGCACCTAAAAACTCCAAATTGGCCAGAAATCTGAAAGTGCATCCTATAATCCGGGTGCATCTTATATACTGAAAAATACTGTAGATAAAATTGGAAATGGGTGATTACAATGAACTCATTTGTGCTATATTGTAATAATTCTTTTTCAGAAGCAATATCCCTCAGTGGAAAAACGCAAAAATACGTTGTTCCTGTTTTTTTCTTTTTTTTTTTTTTTCCAAATAAAACTTTTATAAAGGGTTTGGCCCTGCTCATCAGTATCAACCCTCTGGGAGTTATTTTGATATGATATATCATTAGAAGACGGGAGTGGCTTTAATAAGACATTTGTCCACAGATAGAGGAAGCCCAACTTCCTAGTGTTGCTTCCCTTATCCAGCAGAAGAGTGTGTGTAGGCGGCCCCATATGGCGAGTGGGCGTAGTGAATTAGTGTGGTGAGATTCACGAGATATGGACAACTAGTAATACAGACGTTGCCCTACTTTTGATCGTTCGTAAGTTGAAGTTGTTCGTAAGTTTCTTCAGTGCTGTATTTTGTATGTTTAAGGTTTGTATAAGTATGTTTAAGGCGTGTATAAGTAACCTGTATTGTTTTGTACTAAGAAAATAAACATTTCATAAAATAAAATGCTCTATAAAGATAAATAAAGTTGATGCGCTTCAAGGGGTCCTCCCCCGTGGTAAAAAGTAGCAGAAAAAAAGCGTTCCGACCATTTTCCCAACAGCATCAGGCTTTCTTAACTGCTCGCCTTTTCTTTGCACTTTACATCAACCATTTTAAATGGATGCACGAGATATTAAACAATAATAATGTCAAAGTTCTTAGCTCGCTGGAGATTCAGTACAGTATGTTTACACACAAACTAGGAAGAGGATTTCTTCTTTGGGTTGGATGTTGGGTGACCTCTCACAGCTCTACCACACGCCGGTAGCGGCGGAGAGAAGCACTACGGTACCATCCTGTACTCTGAAAAAGGTCCACACAATACAAAATCTAACTTATAGCAATGACCGGATATTTTTCAACATGCGGAAAAAAATGCTGTATCTACCGTTTATCGTAAGTTGAATGGTCGTAAGTAGGGGACCGCCTGTAGTTGCATTAGTCTCTTATCATTTTTTTTTCGTATCTACCGTTTTACATAAGTTAAATGGTCGTAAGTAGGGGAGCTTCTGTAGTGGCCTTGCATGGCTGACGCCGCCATGGGTGCGTAAGTGTGTGTGTGAATGGGTAGGTGTAAAGAACTTTGGGAAGACTTCAATGACTTGACAAACCTTATTTTTTAATATTTGCCATGTGATCATTATTTTAATTGAGGTTTAAACAGGATAGTATCATACAGTATCATCATATTTTGATGTCAATATACCTTCTGAAAAGTGTTCTGGATGCTTATGTAATTTATGAATTTGGGTCCCAGGTCTGTTATGCAGCAGGTTTGTCCCAGAATGCCCTCAAACTCGCTAATTAATTCAGTGGATGTAAAACCCTTTGGAAAAAAATCCCCAGTCGCTGTCCACCGTGCGCTCAACTCAAGTGAAGGCTCGATTCGTCGACTGTGTGCAAAGACGAATCAGCAAAGGCGCAGCCGCTCGCTCCAATCTACTGGGGACTTTCCAAAAAATTCCTTTCTCGCTTGGATTAGAGATAATCTCCGTCTCTCTCTCTCTCTCTCTCTCCCTCTCGCAGTTTCTCTCCTCCATCTCCTCTTTCCGGCTTCCCATCACCCCCTCTGACCCTCTTCCACGTTCAGGCCTTCTTTTTACATCATTTTTACTCTCCATCACTCCTTTTCCGTCCCTTTCGTTTCACTTATGAGCTCTGCTCTTTTGCCAACCCTTCAAAAGCCTACCAAACTTATTTGCTTTTATGTAGTGATTAGTCTTCAAAGCTAAGCTTCTCTCTTGCAGCAAATTTTCACGTTGGAAATTCTGAGTTCTCATTTTTTGGTGGATTAAGGCTGCGACAAACGATGGTTTTAATATTCGATTGATTTGTCGGTTATTGCAGTGTTTTTCAACCCTTTTTGAACGCGTTTCTTTATAAAAATGTTCCGAGGCACACTGTTGAAATTTTTTTTCAAAATGAAGTTATGTCAAATATTTTACTGTACTACCTCATAAGTAGGTAATTAGTATATAAAAAGAAGAAAATAATACTTGAAATAAAAAAGCTCGATGTGCTTTATTTATGTTTTTATTTTTTACAGTGCAATCTTTAACCGCTTTGTTAAACAAATTAAGTTATTAAATGTTATGTGTTACATCATTTTATTAGTATATAAAATGTCTATAAAAATCTACTGCCACATACTGATATGGATGACTATTACGGTTCTTCGTCTGAAGATAGTAAAAATACTGAATAAGGTCCTGATTTTTTGGAAAGATAAAATTGGGCAAATTCCAGCGGCACACTAGACAAGGTCTCACGGCACACAAGTGTGCCCCGGCACACTGGTTGTTAAACACTGGGTTATTGTTTGGATGGATTTTTGATAACTTTTCAGTTCTATTAAAAATAAAGGGTTAGTATTTTCAAAAATGTAAGTAATTTATTTTTGGTTCAGGTTTGGCCCTCAAAATGAGTAAAAATGTTGATCATTGATTTCAAAGTAAAAGCAAATTACCGGGTCTCAAACAAAATCTTCAAAAGAGTCATTTTAAAGGTTCGGTTATCTGAGGTATCATTATTGGTAGTCATATTCCTTTTTTAAAAGGACACAGTGTGTTTTTAGTGCTTCCTAGAAAAACTTTAAATAAAACAATAGTGATTTGAATAATGGACAAACACATGAACAACACATAAACCTAAAGTTTTTTTTATAATCTTAGGTCAAGAAATTTATGTTTATTTTGAATAACACAAGACTTGCCTTCCAGGAGCTGCTATGATTGTCCTCCATTTTGCTGCTACAGGTACCCATAAAGCCAAAAACCTTTTGAAATTCTTGGCAAAATAATGTGAAGAAAAATTGTGTGAATTAGTCATTTTGAGTGACCTTAGTTTGTAAACCTGTGCTTTGTAACACTCGTTTTTGGTTGCACAAATATTATTGCGACCTCTAGTGGTAAAAAAATGGTGTTCCTTTAAGGTATTGATTTTTTTGGCTGATACCAGTACTGGATTCCCTTTAGTGGCCATTTCATAAATCAATAATTTGAAATTAGAAGGATAATACATTTGCATTAATTACGTGTAAATCCATAATTAATTTAAATTAATTGGCATTTAAATTTAGAAAGAAATTAGTCATTTTTTTCTGAAGAAGTACAATTCAAGATACTTTTAGTATCGGTATTGATATCAGTCTAAAGAAAAAAACAGCTTATTTGTCTAAACAATATCTTTGCTTAACAGCGTTTAAAACAAAACAAAAAAATTGCAAAAGGAAAAAACACATGTGTGAAAACCAGTTTTAAAGATTTTTGAGCAAAATATGAAATTCACAAATTTGTGACTCAAGAGCTTTTGTTTAAATGTCAGCAAAACTATTTTGTCTTGATTCAATGGGGATAGTTGTTCTTCTATTTTGCAGAACAATAGAAAGCTAAAAACATTTACTATTAATGTAAAATACATCAGAACAATTAAATGGAGTGGGAACAGCGGCTAGGTCAGGGGTCGGGAACCTATGGCTCGCGAGCCATATATGGCTCTTTCAATGAGTACCTGTGGCTCAGAGACAAATTTGATTGCATGCAAATTTTCTCCATCTCGTTCAAAACTTGAGCCATTAATCCTGTTCAGAGACACGCAAAGCCAAACCAAAGCTGAATTATAAAGCAGTACTTCGCAGGAGAAAGAAGTGAACCATTTAAGAGCCGATTCTCTTCGAGACTCTTGTGATTGGTCAATACGCATGTTTTTTCCAGGGATTTTATGTTGTTGACTTAAAATTTGTTAAGTACAAAAAGGTTAAAATTGTTTTGTATTTTTTCTTTTTTTTTACGACTGTAAATAATTCATGTATTTTTCAGGGATGACAAATGTAAAGTTTAATATTGCATTTGTTTTGCACCGAAAACTCAATATTTTTATATGAACATTTTGTTGTATGTTTTTCAGAGATTCCTGAGTTGCTTGATATTAAAGTTGCTTAGTATAAAAAAGTTCAAAGTTTAAATGAGTTAAAAGTTCACTGCAGAGTGAAAAAACAAATGCTATTATATTTTAGTAGAATAATAGATTTTAGACTGTGACTGACGTTTCCTTACGCCTTCAAGAAGGCCTAGATGTCGCCAACTCAAAATTTGATTGGCTAAACAAACAGTTTCATGGTCACTATTATGTCTCAGGAGGGCCTGCAGATCTGCTTGTTCTCCGGGCAGATTTCTGGGCCTGGCAACAAGTAATGGCTGAAAAGGGATTGGTTAAATGCTTTAATATGATAGCACACATCTGGAAGAAGCGCAACCAGGGGAGAAGCAATTAAAGAAGGCTGACAGGCAATTTGGAAATATTAAGTATTCATGGGCAAAATACAATTATATCACATGATTCAAATATTTTTAGGGCAGCATAAAAAGCCTTGCAGGCCCTGATAGACCACCACTGATTAAATGAGTGAATACATTCCTGTAAATTAATTTGATAATCAATCAATGTGTTTTGTACTTCTCAAAAATGGATTATGTTCTGTTATTAATCAAACATTTTAAACAATCTCCAAAGAAATGCTTGCACATTGTTCTATGGCTTTGCAAGCAGTTCCGGAGGGCCCCATGATTCTTCTTTTTTTGTTGTGGCTGAGCCCCCGCTTGGCTGAGCTGAGTGAATAATGAGAGCCACGTAATAAAGCTTGGTGTGCAAACATCCACGTGCAAAGTCTGAACTGCAGCCGGAGCATCTATTTCTACATCTTCATTTTCCCTTTCACTCCTTTCTCCTACCCTCTCCCCCCCATTTCTTAACTTGCTCATCTGCAGGCACGTGCATACACAAAATCACATCCACATGCTCCTGCTCCCACTTCTTTATTCATAAGGGAGCCTAAGGACTAACGTTTTAGGGGATATTCTTTTTATCTTTTTATTATATTATTTGGATTTTATTTCTAATTTACTTTTTGTTTTTTTGAAGAGAAAGGCCAGGAAAGAGGGATAGAAAGAAACGTATAGATAAGTATTTTTAGCTCAATGACCTATTTCTCCAGTGCTACCTAACTGACAGTCAGCTTCCATTGTTAGGGACCTTGACTGATTTCCATCCAAGAAGTTGGAGTTCCAAGCAGTCGTCCGGAGTGAAGCGCTCGGCTTCACTCCTAAAACTAATTCCTCGTATTTATTTTTTATTTTTTTAAATTCCAAATGTGTTTTTAGGTCCTCAAGAGTTCTCAACGGCAGAGTCAACACCCGTGGTGCTTCTACTATACCGATGCAGGCAATGGAGGACCGATCCTATAAATAAATAAATACCCACAAATATATGGCTTATAAATAAATGAACACATAAATAAATCACGTAATACCAAAATACATGAAATGCGTCCAATGTATGTATTTATATACGCATTTTGTCATTTGTTTCAGTATTTTTTCTTGCGCATTTGTTGAGTACTTTGTTGTGAATTTTGTGATGTGTTTTCTTGTGTATATTGGCATGTAGAGAGCCACTGCTCCTCCGCATTGAGAGGAGCCAGTTGAGGTGGCTTGGGCATCTGATAAGGATGGCTCCTGGACGCCTCCCTCGGGAGGTGTTCCGGGCATGTCCCACCGGCAGGAGGTCCCGGGGACGACCCAGGAAACGCTGGAGAGACTATGTCTCTAGGCTGGCCTGGGAATACCTCGGGATCCCGTCGGATGAGCTGGAAGAAGTGGCTGGGGATAGGGAGGTCTGGGCTTCCCTGTTAAAGCTGTTTCCCCCCGCCAGGGTTGGGTAGGGTTACTTTAACTTGATTACTTTCAATTACTTTTGGATTACTCCAATACCAAATATGCTAAAAAAAGACAAAAGAAACTAAATATGGATAAAATTATGACTCACAACACATGGTAAGCGTTCTCTCCTGGCTTTGATCTCTTTGATCTCCATGGCAAAACTAACATAAAATGCGACAGAAACAAAATGAAAATAAATCCAAACAGCTTGCCAACATCATTTTTGCCGTTCCATGTATTCAGTTACTCCCCAAGCCTGCACAAAATTAAGTAATTTTATTCATATTTTGTTTCTTTTTTCTTTTATTAGCATATTTGGTATTGGAGTAATCCTAAAGTAATTGAAAGTAATCAAGTTAAAGTAACCATACCCAATCCTGCCTCCCACGATCCGACCCCGGATAAGTGGAAGAGAATGGATGGATGGAAGGATATTGTCATGTATTTGCTCATGTACTGTATTGTGTTGTGTATTTCGTTTTGGCTTTTGTTGCTTTTTTTGTCATGTACTATTCATTTATTTTGTCATGTTTTTTTTTTGTCTATTGTTTATTTTTCATGTATTTTTGTTATGTACTGTACTTTATCGTGAATTTTGTTATGTGTTTTATTTATTTTGTCAAATCAAATTAGGTGTACTGTATTTGTAAAACACTTTTCGGCAATCTTCTGCCTCTATTACGTCATTTAATTATGTGTTCTTTTTTAATTGCATGGCATGAATGAAAGGGACGCGGGCCCAACAATATTATATGATTACTTGAAGGCAGTGTTTAATATTTAGTGCCTTCAAGTGGTACAACAAGATATTGAGTCAGTAAAAAGGAAACATTAAAATACATGATCTATCGTAGCTATGTTAGTTTTTAAAAATATTCACAGGTTGAGAAGTTTGTGTTTCTTTTACATGGCAAATCCTTACATAGTAGTTGCCGCCATGTTTGTCTGGCATTTTCCTGCTATGCTGTGCTCATTTGGCACTGGTTTTCTTTCGCCTTAGACAAGACAATGCCATCTATGGCCAAATATTACACAATGTACCTTTAAAAGTGCTGTATGGAATTTGGAACTTTTCTACTTGCTGAAACCATCTTCAGGCTTGCGTCATCATCAGCCTCTGTTAAGCTCCTTTTGAGGCGCGTGCAAGTACATGCATTTTTTAGACGTGCTCGAATAAACTCTTCTTTTTTGGGGTTTGGTTTGGCGTTTTGACTGTACTTAAAGCAGTCCTGGGTGGCACAGTGTATGAGTGGTTTGCGCGTCTGCAGCACAATTCTGAGGTCGTGGAATCAAATCCAGTTGGCATTTTCTCCTCGTGCTTGCGTGGGTTTCCTCCCGGCACTCTGGTTTCCTCCCACATTCCAAAACATGCATTTTAGGTTAATTGGCTGGTCCAAATTGTCCCTAGGTGTGAATGAATGAGTTGTCTGTCTCTGTGTGCCCTGCAACTAACTAGCAACCTAGTTCAAGGTGTCCCCTGCCCAGTGCCCGAAGATAGCTGGCATGGGCTCCAGCACCCTGTGACCCTACTGCGCATGAGTGGTACGGATGATGAATGGATGAAACAGGTCTTTTCTTACTTTCACCATTTTCGTGCAACGCTAGCATGAAAACTGCGGTGACGAGCATGCAGTCACTCTCCAAACAACACTCCCTCCCCCTTTCCTCCTACCTCATGTGATCCGCAGCCAGAACAGCTTTGCTAAAAATAAGATGAAAGCAGATAGGTTCCGTGGAAAAAAATTATAAGAGATCTCTGAACACTGTTGGGCATTGTTTACACATACTTGATAGAAAAAATAATCCACTTTTAACTTTTTAAGGACACCTAAAACAAAACACCTTTAAAAAAATGCGTTATGCCCCCACCAAAAGGGAGCAATATTGTTTAGTCCCTACCAATATGATGCGATCACTTAAAAAATGCCACCAATGCCAAATCCAAACCTGCAACCTCGTTTATTCGACATAAATTTGTAGGTATTTATTTATACATTTATTTTCTACATAAGACATGAATGGTCCTCCATACTCAAGCGATTTTAAGGGTGGAGTCAACACCGACGTTGCCTATACCGATACAGACAGGGGAGGAGTTGCTAGTGATGGTGGCGTGTTTTCCAAGGTTGGGAGGGGGTTTTCAACTAAGAAATGACCAACCCGTGTGCTCACATGCGCACTTGGGTCCAGAGACGGGGGTAAGGAGTCCATCGCCATTATAAGAGGCCAAGTGCAGTGGCAATAAATCTCACCTGAAGGAGCTGTTCACAGGCGGATTGCCTTACCCTGACGCACTAACACACACTGCGGCTATTCGAAGTATACACCCACACACAAAGAGCAGATATGCATGCGTGCGGACACTTATATTCGGTAATGTGACTGTTCATGCACGTGTGGTCACGAAAGAGGCATGCACATTCAAAGGAAAGGACTGTTAGGATTTTTATTTTATTTGACATTCAGCTCACCCATATATGTGAGTTACAGACATGAGGTACCGTTGTAAATATTACGTTTATCCTAAATACATGCAATGCTTGCACTATACCATCTTTTACGGACCATAATGCACACCCAAAAACCCCAACAGGCTTTTAGGGACATGGATGGTTGTTCCCAGCTGCTTAATATTGGATGCAATGGGAATCAAACCCGGATTGCAATGGGGAAAATATCATCCACTAGACCAGTAGGGCTGCAGACAGGATTTGAAAAGACATTATGTTACACTTTTTAGCCAATACCAGATATATTAGAGGAATGAGAAAACAAAAAGTGATTAAAAACAGTTGTTTGGTTCTCTTTTTCAGCTTCAACTAAGCATTGTAAGTGACAAAAGTTATCATACTTGCGGCCACCGAATTACTTCTCACATTTAGTCCCGAATTACCAAATTAATTCCCACAATGCTTTTTATACATTTAGATCAGAACAACTGAATTACTGCCCATAATGCCTATCTCTTCATTCCATTCAGAACCACATATCTATTTCCCACATTGCCTGTCTTTTTATTCAGTTAAGAAGTTCCTGCACAAATAAAGAGATCGCAAGTTGGCCAAATACTGTATTTCTGTTGGTCCCAATCTTTTCTGCGTCATGGACCGGTTTATTGTCTGACAATAACTCGAACAATGTTGTACGGTGACTAAAAATTGTGTGACGATGAGATAAAACCAATGCCTTTTCATGTGTTGTCTAGTGGATAGAATTTGATGTGTTCCCAGTTGCGATTTTATTCTAGTTGCATCCAATGTTATGCAGTGTAATCAATTGTATATTCCAATTGATCAATCAATGCACAAATACGGTACGTGTTAGATTTTCGTGCAACTAGCCCTTACCATAGTTTTAATTCCATGTGCCTTATAGTTTAGTGTGTTTTACAGTACTTTGTGCATCATCCACTGTGTTGTGTATCACTACCTAAAAAAGAAAGCTTTTTTATTTGATATTTTACCACTTTCTATTTTAATTCTCTTTAAATTCTCTCCAAATTCATTGATCACCAATCATTTAATACACAAATGCAGTGTTTTTTATATATATTGTGTGCAACCTTAGCCCTGACTGTCGTTCTAATTCCATACGCTTTATAATCCGATGCGCTTTACAATCCAGAAAATACGGTATATTGTTCCGTATGCTGCAATGAAACCAGAAACTGCAAGAGTTGTATATATTAATGGGTAGGAGAGGGCGAGAAAGAAAGAAAGTGGAGGGCAGTGGAAAAGAAATTGAATTGAGGGTGGCGGAGAGGAGGGGAGGCGCCGGATTGGTACGGGTGATATTGCATAGTTTAATCTGTTGAGTTCAGACATGGAAGAGCTGAGTTGGGGGAGGGGATGAACACTACAGAAGGCCGCCTGATATTACTTCTAGACCGCACGTACACACCAATCCTGCATGAACACAAAGCTTCTTAGGCAGGGAAATGCCGATTTTCGTGCATTTTTTGGGCCTTGTGGTACAACAGAGTGCACATGTGTACGGAGACTGCATAAGTGTTTTAAAAGCCTAAGAAAATGTCACTGACATGTTCCAAAATCATTCACTCTTAAGCTGTATGTGATAAAACTATCTGTTGTTTTTTTATAAAACTATCTGTTGTTTTTATACAAAATACATCTAAACTTGTTTTCCCATTTTACTAACCACAAATGTATACGTTATATATATGGTCAATGTGTTTTTAATGCAGGTCATTTCACGAGAACAGCACCGTCAATGAATGTTCACCACTAGGGGGAGCTCTGTGTTTCTCTATGGTGATCTAATGAGTGTTAATTGCTCTAACCAGGAAATACTGTTGGCACTGTGTCAGGGGGAGAAAGGGAGGATGAAACATTGTCTGTTGGTCAGGATATGATAATGATTTACTCTTAAATGAGACAAAAGCTTCCTCTGGTTGGCTTGATACAGTGATTTTTTTTCCCCATTGTCTTTGATCTAATGTGAAATTGTGCTTGGCTTTGGAGTTACGTCCCAATAATTTTATTGCCCTGTAAGGGGCAATTTATATAGTATTGGAAGCATCTCTCGGTATGAGTTCTACAAAAAAAAAGAAAAACAACAACAATAACAAAAATTGGCAAATGAATATTGTAGGTTCTGCGTAGAGCAGAGTAAAGGTTGCTATTTTAGTGGTTATATTATTTGCAATATTGTTTACCAACGGAATAAATGTTGAATTATAAAAGTGTAGGTTTAAAGGGACAGTGTGTATTTTTTAGCACCTCGTAGTGGTAAAGAACGTTAAAAAAACACACCCAATATTGATTTGAAAACTTAGCAAACGTGCATTTTTGTAAATACTCAAGATTGGAAAATAAGCACTTATTTTACATAAGATTAGTTTCACCCGAAGGGAGCTGACTTTTTTGTCTGTCATCTTGCTGCTACAGACACCCCACATTAAAAAAAAAATATATGAGTAGTAAAATGTTTGGGCTTTAAAGAAAACAAGTCAAAATGCTTAAACAAATTTTATTTTTATAAAAATGTGTGCACATTCAAATTCCTCCAAATCACTGTAATCTGTATGCAACACAACTGGACAACCTCTTGGTGATTGTACTTTAGTTTGTATTGCTCCTTGTGCTTTTTAGCATGCGTTTTTGGTTGCAGTACACCATACAGTGACATCCATTGGTCAAACAATACACACTTTTCCTTTAATATATGACGAATAGATAAGTAACAAAAACAATGTTTTCAACATTTTACACATCAGGGTCACAATTGATGAAAAGAAGAGGCATAAACTCTAAATTCCTATTGTGCCTACCTGCACGTTATTACGCAGTGGTGGGCTGTCAGGGCCTGCAAGGCCTTCTCTGTTGCCCTAAAAATATCTGAATAATGGTATGTTTATTATATTTTGTCCATTAATGGTTGGTGGATGGATCCCTTAACCACTGAGGTTGTAGGCACTATTACGTTTGGTGTGTCTTGGGCAAGTAAAGCCTGGTGGCCCCCATTCCACTCCAGGGCAATAAAATGTTTCCACCTGGTCTTAAACCCGGTACTCTTATACGTTTTAGCTGCTAACCACTACACTTATTAAATATTTTTAAATTGACTAAATTGTCAGCCTTTTTTAGTTTTTCTTCAACCTTGTTGAGCTGCTTCTAGATATCTTATCAGCTGCACCTTATCTTCAGTAGGGTCCCGGGGGTGCTCGAGCCCATCCCAGCAATCATCAGGCAGTGGGCAGGGGACACCCTGAACCGGTTGCCAGCCAATCACAGGGCACACAGGTACAGACAACTCGCTCGCTCATTCACACCTAGGGACAATTTGGACCGGCCAATGAACCTGACATGCGTGTTTTTTGGAATGTGGGAGGAAACCGGAATGCCCGGAGGGAACCCACACAAGCACAGGGAGAACATACAAACTCCGCACAGGAAGTCCGTTAGCTGGATTTGAACCCACACAGGAGGTTCCCAGGACCTTAGAACTGTGCCGCACACGCGCTAACCACTGCGTCGCCATGCTGCCCGCTTGTAGATGTGTGCTTTCAAATTAAAGTATTTAACCAATCATATTTAAGGCTCAGAAATCTACCCGGAGGCATTCACAAAAAATCCTGAAGGCCGTGTACCATAACATCAGTGTTTGATAAAGCTGTTGGTTAAGCTAATCAGATTTCCAGTCTAGAAATTGAGTTTCTGGAATGCGTAAGGAGACGTCAGCAAATAGACACAATTGGCTAGGGGGGGCGGTAATACCCCAAAGCGGGAAGGGTTCTGTCTGCCACTTACAGCCTAGAAATAGGATCTCAAGCCTGAGCTTGACCCATGCCTGAAATGTCAACCATTACATTTGGGACAGGGGTGGGTCAGGTTGGGCTGGGCAAGGCTTCTCTCTCTCTGATTTATTTTTTATTATCCACCTTTCATTACTCTTCTTTGTCTCTTTTTATGCAGTCCTCATAAACTTAGATTTCGTTATAAAAGACTCGCTTTACATGTTGCGCGTTCCCCGCTCCACGTACCGCTGTGATTGCGTCGGACCCAGAGAACTGGATGTGCGGCAGGGATAACGGTCGTCTTAAATCACCTCTCCTCCACCCAAGTCCTCACAAATATAACAGTAAATTTTATTACACAAAGACAATTCTACACTGAAACCAAAGTGCAAACTTACAGGCTCAATTATCTATTTAACAAATAAAAGTAAATGGTTAATGGTCTGCATTTATATAGCGCTTTTCAAGTCAATGAAGACCTCCCAAAGCGCTTTACAATGTGCTTTACACTTACCCATTCATACACACACTCACACACCAAGTACTGTATAAATATATTTACATCACTTGTTTTTTAACTAATAATTCCTCTACCTTCAAACAATAAGCAAGGGGACTGTTTAGCCAATCAAAATGCAGAATACAACGCACAAAGAAATACAATGAAGTAGCAAAACCGTGAAAAGTAAACCGTGTTATACAGTAAGAATTTTCAGTATCTAACACATTTTGGCTTTATATGCATGTGTCATATATGTCCTTGCACATTAAAAGGATGAGTTTTGCCGGCATTGTTATGTGTGCTCACCCTTTTTTGTTCATCGCAGCTTTTTATTTAGCACATTGGGCAAAACGCCAGTTAATTACCGCGAGAGTGAATCAATTTCTAAATGAACTTAAGAGTCTTAAGCGTTTCTGTGCGCAATTATCCAAACAGATCCCGAAAATAGAAAACACATCATTAAAACAGCTAAAAGATATTTCGGTGTTTTGGTTGGATGCGTGAATGTGCTTGTGGCAGTTATTCTAAAAAGGAGTTTAGTTTCCGGTTGAATCTTTCTGTGCCGTGTGCTCTCAGCCTGACCAGCTGGATGATAGCAGGCAGTGGCGCTTTGCATATAAACTGTTGGTCAGGTGTGGAAAGCAGCGACAACAAAATAAATGACACGAAAAATGCACCCTGGGCAAAAAAAGCAAAACTTAAAATTGAAAATGAGACTAATGCAACTACAGACGCTCCCCTACTTACGACCATTCGACTTACGATAAACGGTAGATACGGCATTTTTTTCGGGATGTTGAAAAATATCCGGACAATGCTGTTGTTGGGAATTAATTATCAAAATGTACTGTTTACCATATTTTTGAATTAGTTATCTGACTCCATTAACCAAACACTACCTACATTCACACAACAATTTATGCGCGCTCGTTTTCTTGAGATAAAAATGATCAAGAAAGCCGACATTTTCACACGGGGATTTATTTTCCTAACACTTTAACTAAGTGTACTCCATCGAAGACGGCCGAAGAAGTGACCACGTTGGAGTCTGTGTGAAGCCCTCTTCTGAAGTCCTTTTAGCTTTTCTTTTTGACCATCTTCTCCCCGCGTAATGGTGTGCCGGCTCTCCCCACGGGCGTGCCTAGGAAGCCCCCTGGGCTTCACAATCTCATACACGAGCGCCTTGATGTAATACCTTAGATAGATAGATAGATAGATACTTTGTTCATCCCCGAAGGGAAATTCACATTTCCAGCAGCATCCCTGAGCTGAGAACAATCGAGAACAATCGAAAATAACACGGGAGCTGCTGGAGTGGCTGCCATTCGTGACGGCGCCGGAAGAAAAGATTCAATTTGAATCATGTACAAACAAACAAACAATTGAATCATGTACAAACAAACAAACAAACAAACAAAATATTCATGTTTCAATAAGTGGAGTGTTAGGAGAATCTTTACAGATAGTACAGCAATGAGTCTTTTTGGGAAGGATTTTTCACACCTGGATTTGGAATTATGACACAGAGTGAAAAATGTCAACAGGTCTGAATACCTTTGTACCCGCGGTAGATAATCATTCAAATCCATCAAAGTAAATTACCGTATGCACCATTATAAACTTTGCTTAATATTTACGGTTGTTGTCCTGTTAGAAGGTAAACATGCGCCCATTCTCAGGTATCTTGCAAACTAACAGATCTTCTGCCAAAATCTTCCTGTATTTGGCTCTATCTAGTCCCTGCTAAAGAGAAGCAACCCCAGAACATGATGCTGCCACTACCATGTTTGACAGTGGGGATGGTGCTTATAGGTTGATGTGCAGTGATACACTTATGCAAACCGTAATGCTTTGCATTCAGGCCAAAAAGTTCAACTTTGGTCTCATCTGAGCAGAGCACTTATTATATGTGTCTCCCATGAGGCTTCTTGCAAACCAAACTGGGACTTGCCACTCTTCTATAAACGGCAGATTTATGCAGAGGATGACTAATAGTTGTCTTATGCACAGATTGTCCCACCTCAGCTGCGTATGCCTGCAGTACATCCAATGTGATCATGCACCTCTTGGTTGCTTCTTTGATTAGTTTTCTCCTTGTTTGGGGTGAACGTTTAGAAGGACGGCCAGGATTTGTTAGGTTTGCAGTGGTTTAATGCTGTCTGCATTCCTGCTTCGAACTGTTCCACAACTTTATCCCAGGCTTGCCAGGTGTGTTCTTCAGTCTTTATAATACTGTCCTTTCTCCAGTGTCTACTTTCACAAACCACTGAGCCCATCAAAGAGCAGGTGCAAACTGAGACTATCTGCACTCAAGTCCTTTTTATTTGCATAGCCCTTATTCTCAAGAAGTCTCAAACGACTGTATGGACTAACATTACACCGTCCTCTGATCTAAAACCTTCATGAGTGTTAGGAAAAACTAAAAACCTCAGCATGTGGAAAATTAAGACACCTCAAGAAAAGACAGCACATGAGGTAATCCTTCATTCCAGGATGACCAGGCTGTAATGGATGTTGCAATACACAGTGGCAACATTGGCAACATGTTTGTCACTCTTAGTCATATAGGTCAACATTGGATTATTCAGAAGTCATTCGTCATAACTTCTGGAGTCAATTGGCTGAGCTGAAAGATCAGGACGCCAATATTTTTGCAATACCCACTTAAATGTTAAAATGGTTTCTTTCCACTTTACGATAGTGTCTCACATGTTGTTGAAAATGGTTTCAGTATTTGGAGCTTTAAGTTTTAAGCCTTAAATGTGGCGACGTGACAATGTGGGTGTGGGTGGAACGGTGGGGTCATTCATCTATTTGTTAGGCACTATCGCTAAGTGGCTCGTCTTAAAAAATGAAAACGTCCAAATTTTCAATGTTGAGGCAACAAAATGCTGCACGAGAGGAGGCCGAGTTTTTGACACATTTCTGAAAGCGCTCATAAAGGGATTTTTCTTTTTCTTCGAGTATTTTTAGCATTTCATTTCGTCACTTTTTGGTTTGGAGAAAAGACTACGCAGGGTTCGAATTATACCCGTGAAATATACATTTTTATTTATATGTGATAGATAGAGCCTTTATTCAGCCCCATAGGAAAATTCACGTTTCCAGCAGTATCCTCATGTTAAAGAATAAAATAAAATAGGTACCTTGTTGGGAATACAAATATTTCACACCCCCATGAGTTACAAAATCCTTTTCCAAGCGACAAATTTATGTATTTCTTTAACCCAATAAAATAAAAGCCGGATTTTCCGTGTATATAGTGCTGGTCATAGATTTAAATCTAGATCCCTTCGCTGTGGTGGTATACTAGATCAGGGATCTCAAACTCAGTTTGGCTCTGGGGCCGGATCCAGACTTTCTGTTCTCAGGCATGTTTAAGCAGTAAAAACCTGTCAACTCCAAATATTCAGCTTTGTTTTTCAGTAGTTTCATTTATCATTCAGCCTACGTTATTAGCCTGCTCTGCGTATTTTAATCACGAATGAAAAGGGATCTTTTCTAAGCACAACCGATTTATTCACAAACAATCGGGATTATTTTTACGCTTGCAATGAACGTGTTTACTGGTTTATAGTAACAATTGAGTGAATGCTGTTTTACACCTGAACACACTTACCGTGCTATACAAACTCAATATTGTCATGCTGGTTTGAAATAAATTAAAAAAGAAATACAAACTAAAGGTTTTAGCAGTGCAGGACTTTAGCTCTTTCAGACATTTACTCCTTTTATTGACTGGAGGGAGCATTTGGTTTGCATTTGTTTTAACTTTTTATAGAAATTACCAAGACACTTGCTTCTTATTTTGATAAATTTGAGAAATTTATGGCGGGCCGGATAAAATTATCTAATGGGCTGGGCCATGTGCTTGACATAGCTGATCTAGAATAATCTATATTAAAAGCCTCTTTTTAATTTTTCCCTTTCAAAGTATTATCAGCTAGGAACTAAAAACTGTAGCGGGGCTCCAAGAGCTTAATTATCAATTTTTTTATTGGACTCATGACTATAAAATCATTTTTTTGCCATTGTATGCCTGATAAATAACGGTCTGAAAATCTTCGCGCATCCTTTATTTTTATCTTAAAATAACATCAAATGCCAACAGTAAAGAAACACAACATGAATAAATGAATGAATGAATGAATGAAACTTTGGAACAAATAACAGGATGAGCTCAAACAATTTCCAAATATTCACCAGTTCAATTCCAGGTTCTAAGAAACAATATTGTCAAATTACTGAGAGGAAGAAAATGGGGTCTGAATGATATTTAGAGATAAGTGCCATTATAGAGTTAATAGATGGGTAAAACTAATAACTAATCTGGTATTATTATACCTATTATGATGATGATAATTATTATTATAAATTTATGCGACTGTTACTGTTATTATTATTATTATTATTAGTAATACTATTAATATTATCTGTATCCAAATAATTTTTGAGCAGACGCCTTATATAGTCAATAGATGGGTCAAGCTAATAATTAAGTTTATTATTATTATAACTATTGTCGTGACTACTTTTGTTCTTGTTGTCATTGTTATTATTTTTAACATCCACTATAACTATTCTTATTGTAATTGTTGAACGTTGTTATTGTTATTATATTGCTGTCACCTTTATATTGTGAAAATTCATTACATACATATATATTTATAAACAAAACAATGAGGTGAATATGTTGGTGATGATGTTTAAAACTAAATAAAAACGAGATACAATCACATAGAGATAACATTTAATAAGAACACAAAACATACATATTGCACAACTCATAGTTAGGGCAGACAAATGAGAGTTTTGATGCTGGAGATATCTGTCTCAAGCTCCCATGTATTGTCTTTTTAATGCACGGATAAGGACACTTAGCTATGGGTGGCCCTGCTGCTTGGGGGTGGCCCCCTTCTGGCAGCAGGTTCAAAGATTTGTATGATGGACAACACACACCACAAAACAGTTGTCACCATGAGCTCCAATGAAAATTATTGTTATTATAATAGAGACTCTTATTATACGGTATGCTGAAAATATATGGAGACAGCAATGATGATGATGAAAATGGTGGTGGTGGTGATGATGATAATGAAGTGACTGTGCAGCCGCAGAACCTCTGTAAATATGTATATTTGTGATGGTTTGTTTTATGTAAATACACAGGAGATCTCGATGTATAGTAGGACACAATTATCAAGGAAGTCGAAAGGGATGGATTAAATAAGCATATGCTTCCGCCTATCCCGTTTTCTGGCATGTTACGCTAACATTTGATTTTTTTGACTTATTGTTTTGTTTTATTTAATTTTCTCATGTTTAAAATAAAGCTTCATTTATTCATTCATTCATCCAAATGCCACAATCCCTCCCAAAACACTAGCTAATTGCTTAACTCGAAGTTTTGTTGATGTTTCATGTTTTTTTCCCCCGGTAATTTTCCAAATCAATTTGTTATTCCTAGGTAGCTAGTTCAATGCTAACCCTGAGGAAGGTTTGTCTCTTTCGTTCTCTGACCGCTCGCTTTGTGCTAGGTCAGGATCAGAGGTCAACACCAAATCATCGGGTACACTGGAAAAAAGGATTGGTGACCAGTTTACTATAATGCTCATTTACTTGCTAATTACTTCCTTACACTAGTATTTTCCCCTCTGCTACCAACTGCACTTTTGTGCAGCTGTATCAGCGTTTTTTTCCCTTAAAAGGACAGTGTGTAATATGTGTTAGCGGTAAGATCAGGCCTAAAAAAATGTAGCCTGACCTGACCCGAGTCGCCGGTATATAAACCCGAACCCGCTTGAACCCGACGGATTTACTTTATTTGATAAACGAGCCTGAAATAAACCCGATGCTCTAATTTGCTGCCAGGGTAAACACGAAGTTTAACTTCAGCTGTGCGTTTCGGCTGAACTACGCAGCTTCGGGTTTATCACCAGCTCAGTAGCCTAGATGGTAGTGTGCCCGCTTTGAGACTGGGAGGTCGCTGGTTCGCGCCTCGGCCGAGACATACCTAATTGGTATAATGGCGGCGCCCTCTGTTGGCTGCGGCTGCATCGACTCGCTACAACGGGTCAGGTGTATCGACATTTCGTTCTGTGTACACTGTTACAAAGAATGACAATACAAAGGAAATTATTATTATTATTATTATTAAGGGGCGAGTCCCTCAAATGTGCATTGCAAGTGCAGCGCCTAAATGAACGGTTTGGCGCCGAAGGGAGAATCTCGCGACTTGCAGTGAACAAAAGAGAAACTGAACAAAATGGCACAGAAAAAAAATCTGCAGATTACAAGCTGCAAATAGTGAAGGATTTGTCCAAAAAGCAGAAAGTTTGTAAACCTTGTGGGCTATTGGCATGAAGCATAAATTACGTCTGACGCGACTTTTATCACAACAACGGAGGAAAATTTCTTTAGATTTTGTGATTTGGAGTTAAACTGATTTTGGTAAGCATCTCTTTATCTAAATAATTAATTTGTGTAAAAATTATAGATGCTGTATAGATCCTCCACGAGAGAAAAGCCCAACTGGCCCGACTAAATGATCGATATTTTAAGCCCGAACTCGCCAAAATTCGAGCTGGGTTGGAGTCGGGTTCGGGCCCGGGTCCAAATATTACCTCTAATATGTGTCATTAGATGTCACTGTATTGTGTAGCGCAAGCAAAATCAAGTAGGAATATTACAGATTACGGAGACTCAAAATGACCAAAATGCAGAATTTTTCCCGTTTTTTTTGGCCTGGCTTTCGCAAAGGAAAAAAAAGAAAAAGACAAAACGGGAAAAAGAATGATGAAAAACAAAAAAGAGAAAAAGAAAAAAGTTAAGAATACAAAAAAATTTGAAAGCAGAAAGGGAAATACGAAAAAAATAATGAAAAGGGGGGAAAAAAAGGGAATTAAGGTAAAACATTTTTTAAAAATAAATCAAATTAAAAAAGCAGAACATTCTTAAAAAGTAAGAAAAGATGTAAAAGGAGTTATGTAAAAGGTTGAAGGTTGAAAAAAAAATTTACTTTTATATGCTAGATCATGTATTTTTGCTTATTATCCAAATCAAGATAATTTCAATTAAGGTTTTTTAACAACTAGCAGGCAATAAATTATACACACTGCCCCTTTAAAATTTTCATTAGATTTTACAGTATCGTAAATAAATGCAAAGACTAATCAAATCATCCCCCCCCCCAAAAAAAAAAAATTTGCTTTTACTGTATTTTCCTTTCGGGGTTTAACTGAAAGACAGTGACCATTTGCACCTGAACGATGGCTTCATGGTCCCTATTATGCGACTGCAAGCCAATTTTTAATGATGGGATTAAAGATGAAAAGTGCTATCTTTGAGCGATGTCCTTGCCGAAAAATGAGCATTTCACAGGTCGTTGTGCTTCCCTCCTTTCTTTTTGTCCGTCATTTGTCACTCTTTACCGTCTCCTTTGCCCTTGTGTGCCTATATTCTACCCATCCCTTTCTGTTTTAATCAAACCACATTTCTTTTAAGGCACTTTCCCTTGCCTTCAATTTCGCCAACAGTCAAGCGCCTTCCTTATCTCAATATTATAAACTGAGTGTGGCTAAATTGATGGAAGCTATTTTCTCCAGCTGTCAACTTGCAGTATTGTGAAGGAACTTATTTTGGTGGGATCTTCTGGGGAAATTTGATGGAGGATTTAATGTGATGGCCGCTGAATGGGGAAGCTATTTGGTGGACTATTTTTTTCATTTTGTTTTGGGAATTTCTCTTTCTTTCTTTCTCTCCATCTTGTGAAGAAAATAAGTATTTTGATATTTCTCCCGCTTAGAAATCATGGAGAAGTCTGACATTTTCTCGTAGGTGCATGTCCACAGTGAGAGAGATAAACTAAAAAGAAAAATCCAGAAATCACATTGCATGATTTTTTTAACGATTTATTTGTGTGATATAGCTGCGAATAAGTATTTGAACACCTTAGAAAATGAATTAATATTTGGTACAGTAGCCTTTGTTTGCTATTACAGAGGTCAAACGTTTCCTGTAGTCTTTCAAAAGGTTTATCAACAGGTGATATCTTGCATGGGGATCCACTACAATTGAGATTGACAGTCATGTTTAGCTTCTTCCATTTTCTAATGATTGCCCCAACAGTAGACCTTTTTTCACCAAGCTGCTTGGCAATTGCTCCGTAGCCCTTTCCAGTACGATTTTGTCTCTGGTGTCTTTGGACAGCTCTTTGGTCTTCGCCATGTTAAAAGTTCAAGTCTTACTGATTGTATAGGCCCCGCGGCCCTACTGAGGATTAGCGGTGCAGATAATGGATGGATGGATTATTGTATAGGGTGAACAGGTGTCTTTATGCAGCTAACAACCTCAAACTGGTGCATCTGATTCAGGATGATACATAGAGTGCAAGTGGACTTCTAATGGGCGGACTAACAGGTCTTTCAGGGTCAGAACTCTAGATGATACAAAGGTTTTCAAATACTTCTAATATCACTGTATATCTCTACTTCCCTCTTGCCCTCTTTCTCTCTCTCTCTCATTTACTTTATTAGCTTTAAATGCCAAGTGTGCTTCTTTATGTTAAATATTCCCCAAAATGTCATCTTTGAATATATGCCTGTATGGAGCAATATTTTTGGTTTAATTAGATGTGTTAATTTACCTATTTAATTAAACAAACTTCTTTCATGTATAATCCTTCATATTTGCCTCAATCCACTGGGACTGTCTCTGGCTCATCAACCAAATGATGCCAGCGCCTCCTAGTAGTAAGAAAACTTGATTTCATAAAAAAAAGACACTGTATATTTAAACTATCAGTAACAATTGCATTTTTATAATACTTCTAGTTTGAGAAACTAGCATTTATTTTACATAGCTCGACCCTCACCTAAAGGGAGCTTACATAGTTGTGTGTCATCTTGCTATAAGGTTTAAAAAGGCTGGGAAAGAAAATGAGAAGTAAAATGTCGTGTTTTGGTCAGTTTTAGTCTTTGTAGTTTGTATTATTCGTTGTGAGTTTTGCTCTATTTTTCGGTTGCATTTCACCTGCGATGTCAAACATACAACCTGCGGGCCAGATCTGGCTCATTGGATGATTAAATCTGACCTGCCATACATTTCTGAGTATGTGAAAAAAAAGAGCGAGTCTCTAGGGCAAAATGCTCACCCTCGCCGCTGGAGTGCACTAAAGAAATCCCACTCATGTTTAGTAGGCCCAGTTGATCTGATGTGTTTGTTTTGTTTTGTTTGGATCACTTTACCACTAGGGTTAGTGGGGCACCATTTTCCTTTGGGCAAGTACAGCCTGATGGCGCCCATCCCTCTTCAGGCCAACTTATGTTTCCACCCGATCTCGAACCTGGGACCTTTTGCGTGTTGGGCGAATGTGCTAACCATTGCACACATAGTCTAATCTTATTGCCCATGCACTGCTAAAACTTTTATTTTGTTTTTTGTTTTTCACAATTAGGAGAAAAATTATATATATTTTTTATAGCTCCCACTTGAGTTTGTACAGCGTGTTAAGTTGGTTCAGGTGTGAAACTGCATTCACTCAATTGTTAAAAAAAACAAAGTTAATATGTTTTATGCCAAAGATAAAATTGTTTATTTTCCTATTCTTTGTGAATAAATGTGTTTTGCTTAGCAAAAAGCCCTTGTCATCTATGATTATGATATGTAAGGTAGGCTACTAATGTAGTCTGAATGATAAAAATGAAAATGGAAAAATACGGTAAACTAAGATTTTTTAGTTTACATTATGTTACTGATCTGAACCGCCTGAGAACAAAAAGTCTGAATCTGGCCCCAAACTGAGTTAGATATACTTGCATTACACCTTTCAGCCACACCTAGTGGTCAAAAAATACACGCTGTCCCTTCAAAGTGTTTTACACCACTTGAAAAAATACTCAAATGCCCAAACAAATAAGCTATGTTCTCTTCAACAGATTCTAGGCAGTTTATTATAGTGACACGTTAACAAACATGAACATGCTTTTCCCAACTTATTGTTGCCCACATCACATCCTTAAAATGTCACATGTTGGCCAGAAAGGTTGCAGGATGGCTTCCATAGGTTTTAAGGATGCTACACATACTGTCAGGATCTTCTTTGCCGTCTTACAGTTGAACGTGTCCAAAATTTTAAAATCTTCACTGTGGATATGTCCTTTCCTCTTTGTAACATTTGTCTTCGCTAAACATTTAACCCTCAACAGTTTTAAAATGAGAACCTGCATGAACTTTGAATAACCAACTTTGGTTGTTTTGTAGTTTAGTGAAGGCAATTGGGTTTGCGAGTATGAGAAACAAATTCGAGTGTCAGCGTTTTTTTATAATAGCTATTAAATTGGTTGGTATCACTTTGTAAAAACTGTATATGACTTGATAACAGGACTCGGCCAAGAACGGCGAGGAACTGAGACAGGGGTGCTCATGGAATTTAATAACAAAACTGGGGACAAAGTAACAAACAAACATGGGTCACAAATAAGATAACCAAACAAAATCAAAAGTGACAATATCCAAACCAGAAACAAAGGGAAAAATTGAAATGCAAGGAACAAAGTGACAAACACATTTCAAATAACATGTCCAAACAAAATAAAAACTGACAGTATTCAAACCATGAACAAAGACTAAATTGGAAATGGCGATGTAAGGAACAAAGTAACAAAAAACATTCTGGGTACTGAATTCTTACAAAATTCCCAAATAAGAAACAAGGGGAGAAAGAGAGAAAGAGAATGAGAGAATGAGTCATCATTGTGAATCAAAAATTAATAAAGTTTACCGAAAAAGCCACCAAAAAGTCATAGAAATGTTTAAAATACCTGCTCATTGACCTTACTTTTCATGACTTTTTACCGCATCGGTCTTTGTAGGTAAGACTTTTTTTCCACAATTTTTTAAAATGCTCATACCACGAAATAGCCTCGTTTAATGTGACTAATATTTTAATTGGTTGAGTCAGTTCACATGACACATGTAATCAGGAAGCGCAGGCTCAAAAGCTAGTCTATAAAAAGTTGGAATGTTGTCTACAAGCGCCGGTGTTAAGATTAAATTTAGGTAGACACACGGAGAAGACATTAATGGATTTTGAACTTGCAAAGAGAACAATAGAGAGCCCAAACATCAGTAAGGAGAATAGCAACACGATTGGTCAATAGCGATGATGTCATAGTCAAAACAAAATGTAAGGAATTCTCCTTCACATTTGTCGATATTAAAATATGTACATATGTAAACTGACTTCCTTTATGTAGCGCTTTTAAAGTCACTGAGGTCCTCCCAAAGTGCTTTACAATGTGCATCACACTTACCCATTCACACACACACTCACACACCGATTGTGGTAATGTCTGGGAATTCTTGTAACTCTTGTATCTCAAATATCTCATAGCTCAAGGAGCTCATATGTAACACTGTATTTAATTTATCAAATATTATATATGTCTAGTAGGGCAGCACGGCAGCGCAGTGGTTAGCGCGTGTGCGGCGCAGTTCTGAGTTCATGAGATCGAACCTTCATGTGTGGAGTTTGCATGTTCTCCCCTTGCTTGCGTGGGTTTCCTCCAGGCATTCCGATTTCCTCCCGCATTCCAAAAACATGCATGTCAGGTTAATCGGCCGTTCCAGATTGTCCCTAGATGTGAATGAGTCAGTTGTCTGTCTCTGTGTGCGACTGGCTGGCAACCAGTTCAGGGTGTCCCCTGCCCACTGCCCGAAGATAGCTGGAATGGATGGATGGATATATGTCTAGTAACATTTTAGCAAAGCAACTGTAATATTTGTGATTTAAATATTTAATTTAAGTCAAGTCATGTTTATTTTTATAGCCCTTAATCACAAAGAGTCTCAACGGGCTGCACTGACCACAGATTATTGCAAACCACAGACATTATTACACCATCCCCTGATCTAAAACCTACATGAGGGCAAGGAAAAACTCAAAAACCTCAACATGAGGAAAATGAAGAAACCTTGAGAAGGGACCGCACATGAGGTAATCCCCCTTCCAGGATGACCAGGCTGCAATGGATGTGCAATAACAAATAATACACAGATATTGTCAACATGAAATATAGGTCATTCATATGCTATAAAACACAAGTGTGTTTTAAGCTTAGATTTAAAGAGGGGGAAGAGTAATCCACAGGATTGGGGCCCGAATGGAAAACTCTCTTGAACCTGCGGATCTCTTCTTGGCTCTTGGGATCACTAGTAATTTATTCAGAGTTACTTCACACAAAGGAGTAGTTACATTTATGTTACACACCAATCACAAACAGAATAAAATTATCGACTGTACAATGTTGTAAAATTGATGCAACATCCTTGATCCATCCATAGTTTAAAATGCGTGTTTATATAACAGTTCAAGTATTTATTTTACTATTTCATTATTATTTTTTCACGAATGAAGATTTTTAACCACTTGGAGGCTCTAAATACTACACACTGCCCCTTTAAATAGGCTCTGCAGCAGTCTGGTATCTTTTCCACTAATTCCAGAACACAGGATCTAGAAATTGGATTCCAAATATCGACAGTTGTCTATCAAGGCTTCGCATTGTGTGTCATGAAACTGGCGTGCGTAAAGCACAGTGACCTTGGCGCCTGCAGAAGACTCGAGAGGGAAGTGATTAACTGTGGAAAGACAAAGAGGGAGGTGTGAAGTGTGAACGCAAAATAAATCGTGTCAGGAGAGTGTAAAAGTAAATAAAGATTTACTTATGGAGGAGAAAGAAGCCGAAGGCGCCAGGCAGTAGGGGTAGGAGCCAAAAAAGTCAAAGCAACTGTGCAATAGAGGGAGGTTAAAAAAAAAAAAACAGGTCGGGATGAAAAATGACTCATGCTGCATCTGCTGGGTTTCTTTTCTTCTCTGCAGGCAATCTGGAGGTGCAGTCATCAAGAACAGGTAAGAGAAGGAACTACATGGCACTGAATGTTAATCAGACTCAATCATCGAACCCAAAAATAATAATGGATTAGTGACTCGATTGTGTCCAATGGTACTGCTGTCAGTCCTTGACAGTTCCTCTGCTACGTTTTTATGGCGTCGTTTAAACTTTACGACTTTCGGGCCATGTGAGTAAAAGACGTTCTAAATTGTTTTAACCCGTTAAAGGCACTATATTGCGTGGCCATGAAAACCCTGGCTTTTCCTGTCCATGTTATATCAATCATGGTTATTTTAGACCCTGAAACACATTGAAAGAAAATTCCCCCAAATTGCTAGATTCGTCGCTTCAATCCAACATACTTTAATACACAGAAATACAAAAAAAGGTTGAGTAATGGATGTTCAACATTATATTTTGCTTTATATTCTGTTTATATTATTATTTATTTCAACCCAGGAAAAAAAATCAAATAAATGACGTAACTATAAATGATCTGATGAGTCAATGAAGACCTCTCAAAGCGCTTTACAATGTGCTTCACACTTTTCTCTTTTACACACTAACTAACCGATGGCAGTGTCAGCCATGCAAGGCAACTACCTGCTATCGGAGGAATTAGGGATTCAGTGTCTTGCCCAAGGACACTTCGACATATAACACAGAGGAGCCGGGAGTCGAACCAAGCTCTACCTCCACAGCTAATGCTGCCCCTAGATAGATGCGTAGATGCGTTCCTGTCCTTAAAGCTTCAACAGAAATGCGACACAGCCCGTACAGCTCAAGTACTCGAAAAACTCCAAAACACTCCCATTCTCTCAAAGAATGAATCTGCAAAACAGAAATCAATTGATTGTTTGTGAGTTTAACCCCTTAAGAATCCTGTAACATTGACCTGAAATCCCAATCTAAGGCGTACCCAAAGTAAATTGAATGCTGTTGTCGAACTGTTTGGAGAATCTGGACGGTTTTTGGTCCCTTATGAAAGGTAACACTATAAAATTTTGTCCCTCCCTAACTGAAATAATCACCGCAAGTGCGACTAACATTGAGTAATCTTAGCCGAAACACACAGAAATGATTTGAGGATGAGCGTAGCTTGGGCATCTCGGCCAGAAAACAGCCGGGACAAAAATATGAAGCCTTACCTGGTCCCTTATCAAAGTAGTTTAAATCTGAAAAACTAAACATTAGTATTTAACAAAATCTTATACTTTAAATCCCAAGAGTTTAAGCTTTCCAATTTTATGTAGCATGACATATTTCAGTGACAACTTACAGACACGTCTTTGGTTCTCAACAGTATGACGGACTGCTGGTTAAACACATTTTTAGGACTAAATTTTGGGCCATATCTTTTGTGGTAACATGACAATTACATATTCTGGACCAAATTTGAACTAAATTGGATTGAATAAACACAAACCGATTTTAGATGTCTATCAACACTGATTGAGATCATACCAGACCAGACTAGATGTAAAATTCAACATCCAAAAGACTTATGGTACTGGATAGTTAGTTTTTCTCCACAATGTGTTTGCATATACAGTTAAATGGGAAATTTTGCATAAGGGGAATGAACACATTTGCAATATTTTATTTTTAGCTTTACTTGTCTCTGAATATGAGATAAGCAGTTTTCAGCAATCGGCAAATTAGATACAAATAGGTGTATTTTGCTGCTTTACCTATATTCTATAATCAAAATATCAATCAGAATACCATATTGGTGAGCAGCAACACACAAAACTTTATTGTAGGGATCTTTTTTTCTTTTTAAAGTTAGACAACATTGATCTGTGTTCATTTTCCCTTTTCTGATGGCTCTGTTAATGGTGACGCATCCGTTTCCTTGTTTATCGTTGTTCTGGTCCAGTCTTGGGGAAGAGTTCTACAAGGAGGCCATTGAACACTGTCGCAGCTACAATGCCCGACTGTGTGCCGAGCGCTCCATGCGTCTGCCCTTCCTGGACTCTCAGACAGGCGTGGCCCAGAGCAACTGTTACATCTGGATGGAGAAGAACCATCGTGGGCCAGGTGAGTGTTTGTGCCTGTGACTTTGTACTCTGCATACCTGTCAACCTCCACGGCTTCATGCCCTTACAAACTGTCGTATTTTCCCTTACAAAATAATCTTACACCATATTTTTTTTCAAACGTGTTTATTTAGGTAATTTAGAATAGAATAGAATATACCTTTATTGTCATTGTTACAAAATGGGTTGAACATATTGTGACAACGAAATTGGACGTGGCACTCCAGTTTCACATTTTACAGTGAGGATAAAAGAAAACAGAAGATAAAGGAACAAAGAAGATAAAGGTTATAATTTACACAGTATTTACACAAGAAAGGGGCATGTAGGGTGTTACATAGTTTTGGGATCGTATTAGTGCAATATGCGGTAGTGCAAAATAGGCAACATTGTGCAAAGCGAGCATAGGCATGAATACAATTTATATCTGTATGAGGTAATGCGTTTGCGTTTCAGTTTTTTGTGCGGCGTGTGTTGAGGGTGGTGATGGCTCTGGGGAAGAAACTATCTGAGTCTGTTTGTTTTTGTTTTGTGTGACCTGTAGCGTCTGCTATTGTTTCAATAAGCTTATCATATAGAATACGATTGCTATGTCGGAAGTGCAGCAGAATGCGCGTTCACGCGAGGGGGGGAGGATTTTGCAGGGGAGTCGAAATTAACCACTACAGTGGCAGACGCAAGCGTACAGTAGCAACAAACGCTTGCTTCGTTTGCAACAAAAAAAACCATACCGAGATAAAGGGTACCGCGGAGAACTCGTTTGACTTAATTGATTTGCCGTTTCATGATAGTCGGTGTATACCGGATGGTACCCATGATCTACAAATTTGTGTTTTTCCGTACATATTTTCTTCTACACCGTACACGTCTTAAAATGCATAATAAACGTACTTTGTATGGCAAAAACGTACAGGTTGACAGGTATGACTCTGTGACAACAGGCTGCAAGCGTTATTCAAACATTTTCCCGTACTTATTTTTTTTCTTTGGTGTTGCCTGTTTTTTTCTGTCATCACAATGCCTCTTTGTTGTAATTGCCATTATATTGTCTGTGTACCCCTACCTCCTCTACTTTTGTTACTCCCTCTAACATTAGTGTATTTAAGCGTAGAATCAGGCATTCCTGTGGCGATGATACAGCACTTAGACTATTTCAGTAATTCAGTTACTACCTGAGTTACTTTTTGGAAGAAGTAGTGAGTAACGATAACTGATTACATTTTTAAAGCAACGTGCCCAATACTGGCGATATCCCACTTCTGACACCATTTAACAATGCTCTATACATTGTCTGTATGACTAAGCCTATTGGCTCCTACCAATATTCCCACTACTATCACACTAGATTTATTCACAGTACAAGAGACAAATGTTAGAGACTAGAATAAACAGAAAGCTATAAATAAACTCAAAAAAACAATCCTTTGGTGTACCTGAAGATGAATTGCTGTCAGGACCAGAACGGAAACAGGACCTACTTGTGTAACGTTTACCACAAGTTTTATTGAAGGAACGAGGAAGGGCTGCGCCCACAATCCAGTGTTCGCTCTCGTACTCGGCTTGTGATCTGAACACAGAAGTGAATCTTCCGTGGCGAGCGATGGCGGTGTCGGGGACGGAAAAAACAGGTCAATAGGAGAGCAAAAACGTGGTCGGGGTCGGAAGCGAGTCGTAAGCCAGAATGGGAGAGCAGGTGTGTTCGGGATCAAAACGGGTTGTAGCCAGAGAAAAACGGGAGCAAAAACGGGACAGGCGAGAGTCAGGGTCGAAAAACGCTTACCTTGTATCACAGAGGTAGTCGGGACGGGAGAGCAGATGTGGTCGCGATCAAAACGGGTCGTAGACGGAGATAAACAGGAGACGGACTGACAACAGGGGATTGACAGGACCAGGTTCAAATAGTGACAGAGAGCCAATCAGAAGCCGCGGCAGTTGGCCCCAAATGAGCGGGCGCAGCTGAGTCACATCAGTAAACATGACAATTGCCTTTGAAGGACATTGAATAAATACATTGAAAATCTTATGTCTGTATTGTGTTTTGGTACAGTAAACTACGTTGTCAATAAATTATCTTAATCACCGCGGCACATATTGAACAATGTTTGTAGCTTTAATCAAAAATCAGGGTTGCCAGTTATACACGAGTACACGTTATACACAAATGAAGAAAATGAATACTTATAGTATGTGTCTGCTGTATGAGTGCTTCAGATGCCAAGCTGTCTTTACTCTGAAATAGAATTGGTTTTTTTGCAGTACTTACATTTTATTTTCATCATCTCATGCCCATTTAAGTTATTGACAGGTTAATAGTTTCCTACTAGTGCCAACTAAACTATAAGCGACGTATGAAGGATTGTGTAATATTGCTCTACTATGCCTGATCTGTGTATTTTGTGTGTGTGTTTTGAGTTTTAGGTCACGCACCAGGTCAATTGTACACGTATCCTGCTCGGTGCTGGCGAAAGAAGAGACGGTTGAACATCTTGGAGGACCCGCGGCTCGTACCAATTGAGTTCAAAATTGGTAAGAAGGAAGTTAAAACAAATCTATAATGGTCCACATTAGCGATGGCTGATATGATCCAATGGATTGGTACTGAGTTTGATTCAGGCTAGAATTTTTGGATCCTATCGAGTGATATCATTTGAAAAATATCCAATCCAAATTAAAAACTCATGACACATGTATCATCAAATCAGGGATATTAAATCTGCATTCATTTATGAACAAATTGTAACGGTAAACGGATCAGAAACAACAATACACACAGCTGCAGTATTGTTATCAGAAAATTTGGTATCAAGCCGTCCCTAATCTTCAGCACAGTGATACTTTTAATTTAGCAATATAGTGTTTGTGTCTGGTGAGTGAATATATGTTGTACTGGCTAAATATTAGACTACGAAGCCTCTCTAAAGAAGGAAGGGGGCATTCCCGATGGTCCTGTGTTGGAGTCGCTGCTTGCTGGGGATACGCTGGACAAGAAGGTGGAAACAAAAGAGGAAGAACCAATGAGCGAGTGTCAGGTAAGACAAGTTCCTTATTCGTACCTCATACTTATTTTTTTGTTCTCTCTGAATTTCTCCGTCTTCTTCTGTACATCACTCTCCTTTAATCTTGAAACCGTTAAGTGAATCCACAATAAATAAACTGCTAAACTATGAGGGAACTTTGTAATGTGATATGTTGAAACTAAATAAAACTTCCCACCTCTGCATAAGTGAGCACTAAAAGGGAAATTGTGTATTATTTAGCGCCTCCTAGTGGAAAATAAAATGTGTTTTATTTTCATCCAAAAACTGTCTTTGAATTACGTAAAAATACATGAACTATCATGTAATCATGGATTTTTTTTTCTATAAACGCATTAGTCAAGAAATTTGTATTCATTTTACATTACATGAGGTTCACCTAGATGGAGCTGATACGATTGTCTGCTCTCTTGCTGCCACAGGTAACCCAAAAAAATAAAAAAAAACTTGTGAAAGGCTGAGTAAAAAATGGGAAGAAACCTAGGATGGTTTGGTCACTTTAAGTTAGAATTATCATTGTGCTTTTTTTCAGTTGTACTACACAATAAATACAGCAACATCTAGTGGTCAAATATAACATTGTGTCCGTTTAAGGAGTAAACTACAAATAATTAATTTATCATTTGTAGCGAATATGGGTGGTAAATAAATCATTCTAACAAACTATTGACCAATTGAATCAAAGAGCCGAGTTCATTCTGTTCAAAACTCGTCTTGTCTTTTAAATTTCTAGATCATTATGTCAGGAAAACGGATGAAAAACCTTGTTATTTTGAAGGGTGGCTTGAAGGGTGGCTACACACACTTTTAGGTGAATTATTTTTACAGTTTTGATAGAACAATATAATTTAATCAAGACACACACACTCTTGGATTTATGAACTTTTCTTTTACCAATCATCTACTGAAGAAGCTTGAATAGAACTCAAAACTAAATAAGAAAATAAAAATAAAACAAAACTAGAAGTTTTTACGTCACACCAATACCAAAGCTAAAAATAATAGAGGAAACAACGACAACAATGACATGCCCTCCTACATTATGGCTGGCCAAATTCAGACTCCCTTGCAATGTGAAACATGTACCAGCTCTGGGTTCCGGTCTCCTGGGAGGGGCGGACCCCCTGTGGCAGAGTTGTCACGGCAATCGTTGATGCGCAAATGCAGCAAACGCTCTCAAACCTCACATTTCAGCAGTATCGGTCAGTTAACATATTTTTGTGACTTAAAACACAGTATTCACTTCGCATGTCTTGCCATTGTGTGATCATTTTCTGACATAGCGAAATGGAATTTTGACCAAACGTTGAATACTCTACATATTTATGAGAATAAGTATTATTTTAATGGTATAACTGTCACGGACGGGCGTGGTGGCGTGGAAGGTGACCGGACCAGAACGGAGGCAGGAGGCATGAAGGGAGAACTCAAATGCGTTGACGATCCATAAGTTTTATTTTACAAAATAAAAGTCGCCCAATACTCCGGGGCAAAACAGAACAATACAGAGTTCCTCCGGCACGAACTCAACAGGACAAGGCATAACAGACTAAAACAGGACAAGGCATAACAGACCGGGATTGTGAATAATGAGTATTAATGAACCCGCAACCGCAGAGCCCACAATGCAGCCTTAAATCAGACACACAATTAGTGGAAACTGCTTCAGCTGTTGTCCAGAGGGCGGGGCAGACTGGTCACCAAGGCGACCGTGACAATAACGTTTTTAAGTCCATCTTTATAATTCCTTTGTTTTTGTACACCCATTTCTTTGTGTGTAAATCACTTTACATGCAATGGCGTTTTTTTTTAAAGTGCTATAAATAAATTTACATAAAGTAAAGACATTGTAAAAGAAAATTTTCCGTAAAGTTGGACTTTCTTCGGGTAATTGCACATGTGATCTATAAATATTGATGGGCACAAGTTCACGCACACCCACGAGCATGAAAACCGACACAAAAACACACAAATCAAAGGGGGGGAAGCAATGAGGCTCTGAGGAAAAAAATATAATGGTACTTCCAAGTGACACATGATGATAAACTTGTCACTGCAGTTACGATTCTTGAAAATAAACCTATATTGTCCGTCAACAGCTCAAAATGCTAAGGAGATGATAAGACTGAACTTTATTTTCCTGTTTCAATTTTCGATTATGTCCAGGCTGACACACCTTTGTTCATGTTATTAAGTTGAGTTACGGGACAATTCCAATTTTCCCTACAGAAATTGCTCGTCGGAGATTTCCCCCATGAGCTGGAGGTAGACGAGATGGAAGAAGATGTTCCGAAACGCAAAAACCGTACCAAAGCGCGGGTATGTGTTTTTTTTTCCTTTGTGTGGAAAACAGTAAGAAAATTCAAGTTGCTGATAGAGTCGTGGTTCACACGATTGATTTCACCCAAGCAACATTGGTTTAATTGCCGCCAATGAGTGTGATAGCCTACATTTGTGTATGTTTGTGTATCTCAAGATGTGCCTTGTAATTTACTTTCGACAAACCCAAGTCTAGTGACGTGCCGTGGGGTTCGTGTCTGGTGAGGCACACTCAGATTTACAAATAAATGAACCTGTATCTTATTCATCAGAATGCAATATAAAACTGTCGCATAACTTATAATGTCCTACTTTAACTTGTGATTGAAATTTATGCTCTGTTCCTTTTGAATAAATACATCAATAGGTAGGTATTAGATAATCCTCCATTATAAAAAGAAATCCATCTAACGAGAAAAATAATTACTGAATGGTTTGACTTGCTGTTAGCATGCTAATTGGTTGGTTGGTTGGTCGGCTACCTCAACCACTAGTGTCATAGAGGCACCGTTTCCTGTGATGTGTCTTGGGCAAGAACATGCTGGTGCCACCCATCCCTCTCCAGGCCAAGCCTGCTAATACTATCCCTGATTATATTTTCAGGGCTAATGTGTACGCCAAATCAGAATATTTGGTCTCATTATCGCCCTCTGCCACGAGGCAAGAGAATTGTTTGCCTCGTTTTAAATCTGCAGTAAAGCTCTACATACAATTGTAATAGTATTAATAATATAGTGTGAAAATTCAGCCATTGTGTAAAAGAAAATCCAGAAATTGGGAAGTTGAATACAAAACAACTATAACACTGAATAATTACCTTTCAATATTTCTTTATTTTATATTTCTATGATGACAGGTGAGACACAGCCTCACCGTCCTCTCCTGACTCCACGTTACTGCCCAAGTTGTAGCTCACCTATCACTTTGTTACCCTGATCACAAAAATCAGTCAGGCAAATCAAGTTTGAATTTCAGAATCAAACCTTTGGATGATATTCAGTGACCCCTCACTATAACGTGGTTTACAGGGTTTTTCTACTTCATAGATTTGGAACGACTGGCTAAACAGTCCCAAATTTAGTAGTTATTGGTCAAAAATAATAACATGTTTGCAGGTACAGTATACTATACTTGTATTTGTTAAAAGAAGACTTGGGCCTGAAAAGAGGTAATGTTGTTTGATTTCAATGCATTATAGAGGATTCAATTGCTTAGATCAGAAGATGTTCTACTTACGAACGAGATCCGGACGATCGTTCTTAAGTTGAATTTGTTCGTAAGTTGCTTCAGTGCTATATTTTGTATCTTTAAGGTTTATATAAGTATGTTTAAGGCTTGTATAAGTAACCTATATTGTTTTGTATTAAAAAATAAACATTTCATAAAGAATTAAGCTGTATAAAGATAAATAAAGTTGAGTATATACGATGCGCTTCAAGGAGCCTCCTCCGTGGTAAAAAGTGGCTGAAAAAAAGCGTTCCGACCATTTTCTCAACCGCATCAAGCTTTCTTATTCCATGCCTCGTCTCTTCTTTACTCTTTACATCAACCATATTGAATGGATGCACGAGATATTAAACAATAAAAATATCAAAGTTCTTAGCGTGGTAGAGATACAATATACTATGTTTACACACGAACTAGGAAGAGAAAGACAGATTTCTTCTTCCGGGTGGATTCTGGGTGAGCTCTCACAGCACCACACGCTGGTAGCGATGGAAAGAAGCACTACAGTACTATCCTGTACTCGAAAAAAGGTGCACGATACAAAATCCAAAGTCCGGAAATTTTTCGACATCCCGAAAAAAAATGCTCGGATCTATCATTTATCATAAGTCGAATGGTCGTAAGTAGGGGAGCGTCTGTAGATGTAAAAAAAAAATGGAGGTTTCTACTTTATGGATTTCGCTTATCAAGGATTGATTTGGGAACCTAACCCCTGTGTTAAGTGAGGGATCACCGTATTACACCGCTGTTCTAGGTGAAAATACAAACCTGCATAATGTTGTGGAGAAGACAATACACGTCAGAGACAATAGCTGGCTTTAAAGCACCAGATTGTTTTACATCTTCCCCCGACTGGTATAAAAAAGACCCCAGGATTCGTTAAAAGAACACAGCAACATGTGCCCCAATTCAGTAAATACCATTGCTTCCACAAACACATGTATTTTTGAATACTCATTGATAAAAAAAAAAAAAAAATACTACATGGCTTAAAACTCCTTTTCAATAGGTGTACATATTTCGCCGCTATCATCCTACTGTGGGTTCCAGATTTAAACATTTGAGAAGTTAGCTTATCACTGTGGTGGTCTTAGCACTGATGTAACTGCTCCTATCCACAGCTGGTTTCTGCATGTAACCTAATTGCAAACTTAACCAGTGTTAACCAGTTAAACTCGCCCTATGGCTCGCTGTTAGCCGCTTCTGTTAGCTCCTCCAGGTAAATAAAGCTTGCCTTGTCAATCACTTCCCAGAAGGTGGTTTTGCAGGTAAACGTCGCAGAATACGCCCGATTGATGATTTCTGCCTTGCTACTGCAAGCGTTTACTGGCATTTTTGGTTTCTTATTTTGCTAGCTTCTTGTTAGGGAATCGAAGCACATCGGTCAAAAATAGAACAATTCACTGAAAAAGGTCTGCAACTGGGCCCCTTTTTTAGGGCTTGTTCAATCCAGAACCAATATAGACAACAGACACTCAAGCTTGATTTCCGCATACACGAGAAGCGGCAATTCTGCACTCGTTTTAAGGCTCCTACGACACTTTATGGACACATTTTTCATCACATTTACATGTTCTAAAGATTCACATGTCAATTCCTGCCGATGTTTAAGGGGAAACGGCATCATTTTAGATCTTAACAAGTATGTTTTAGCCACCGTCCCAACACCATTAAGGAAAAAATGAAGTGCTTATGACAACTCCTGCCCACTTTTTAAACTGTATTTTGAAAGTACAGGAAGCGGACAAACAGGATGAGCCCTTTTGAAGTGGTCAGAATCCAATATTCCCACCTAACTGAATACCTTCAACTGAAAAGTACATGTTTGATTGGTAAACGTATAACAACGATATAAAAATGTTTGACCCTTCTCAAGTTATCCACTTGACTGTGGCCTAGTCCAACTCTGATCAACTGTTTTTAGCAGTTCGAAGTAAATCCAGAAAACTGGTCTTTCGGTTTTCGAAATTTGTTTTTCCTCACGCAGAACAAAATCTAGAAATAGGCTAGCAAAATATGGAGTGAGTTAGATCATGTTTAATTTAAACAATGTGCCTATTGCTTCTATTTCAAATAAAATAACACTGGGTAATATCACTTGCCTGAGCTCACACACTTTCGTATGGCCGTCACTTGAATGCTTCCGTGGGGTTTATATTCAAGCAAACCCCATATGGCATTTAAGGTAGCTTTTGTCTCGTGTTCAGCAGTTAACATTGCAGAAGGTGAACTGCTTGGACACGTTTGCGTTAGTTGGTAGTTTACATAAGCCTGCGCAAGAGCAAGTTTAAAGTGTCAAGGCGGAAACAGAATCTCACTTATTAGTTATACCTAAGTTAAAACCAAGAATTTTTTATGTCATTTGACATATTCTATGTTCGAAAGTTTATGAAAAGATTGTGATTTGTCCACGCCAGAACCACAATGCATCTAGGAATCGGACATGTTGGATGAATGAATGAATGAATGAAAACTTTTATTTCGAACATTAAAATAAAAACAGGACAAAAACAACGAGTCGACGACAAAATAATGTCACATAACATGTTCGAAAAGGGGTAGTCAGAACCAGATGCTTATTTTTCCTACCCCTTTATCTTCCCTATTAAATACATTTTAAAAATCCTTCTTTCCTCTTATGTCTAATATAACAAAATCTCGAGGATTTACTTATTACATAGGTCAGATATCAATAGTTTTAAACACAGTATTTCCAATCTCCCTCATATCCCATTTTCTTCATCCCTGTATTTCGCCAGTAATGCTTTTTGGTATTTAAATTTGAACACATGGATAATTGGACATTGTTTGATCTCATTTTGTAAATTATTCCAAAGTTTGACTCCACACACACATACATTTCCTGGTTGTTCTCACATTACCAAATCTATATAGTTATCATTTGAATAGAAAATGTTAGTGTCGTCTGCAAATATTACTATTTTCAATAGTTTTGAAACATTAAAAATATCGTTAATATATAAATTAAATAACTTTGGTCCCAGGATAGAACCCTGTGGTACTCCACAACAGATGTCCAAGTATTCAGATGACAACTCTCCCATTTTTACATTTTGCTTCCTCCTCGTCAAATAACCTTGAATCCATTGCAAAGCCCCTCCCCTGATGCCATATATTTCCAGTTTTTTAATAGTATATTATGATTAATGGTATCAAATGCTTTTTTTAAGTCAATACATAACCCGGCTGCGTATCTCTTCTTTTCTATACTATGGGTGATTTCTTCTACTGCATCAATAATTGCCATTGTTGCTGATCTGTTTGCTCTAAAACCATATTGACTTTTTATTTGGTAACTAGGCGCATTATGACGTTAAGGGATGGGTATTGCAAAGATTAGTGTATAAATTATGTGATTATTGTAATTATTATAATTATTGATATCTGATGTTCCCCATCCATGGACCTCTTGCGGTTTATCATTACACACTGTCACTTTAAGCTATTAGCTGCATGTATATCAAGTCCCTCGGCTGAGTTTGTCACCTAAAATAAACATATCAACCACCCAATCAAGGGGCATTGGTGCCACAATGTTTAAGGCAATACCCGCTTATGAGGACCAATCACAAGATGTGTCTGCTCTGCCATTGATGATCACCTGTGGCCCCGACAGTTTGGACGTGCCCAAAACAAGTACATGTTTTTTTTTTTCATTGATAGAAAGCCCATCTTCACGATTAACCGCATCTCTTGGCCAAGGTCATCTAAGGGTCAACCTCAAAGCTAGATAAATATGAAAACAAGCAGTTGTGGAGCAAATAAGCCAAGCACAAAAATGACTTCCACCTTTTTTGTTTTAAATAACTCACTTCGGAATGGATGGAATGACTGTGTCCCCTTTTGGACAGTTGCCGAACATGCCAATTCACCATGTACCATAATGAAATCTGATAACATTAAGTTTTGAATGTAATTAAAACATCCGAGGAAACGTATTGATAAAATAATGTTCTCATTGTACGTAATTATGTCAATTGGAGGGAGATTCTCAAGTACAGAACATTATCCTAATTTCTCACTTCTTTGGCTTTCTAACAAGTTTAGTAACTTCAAACACCGTCATCCAATCCTGGTGGTCTCAAATATCTGAGACCACGCTCAAAGAGGCATGATCTGGTCAAGTGTCCCTGGTCCATTTAAAAAGAGTAGCTGATCGATAGCCCGTCCTCTTTTCTTCTGCCTGGTTTGTTCGTCTTGCACGACGGCCGCGCCAAGTGGGCGTGCGGGCCATTACTGCTCAGCACGTGGGCCATACGTTGCGACCATTCTGAGCACGAGACCAAATCCCTCCAAAACGACAAGTAAGGGAACAGCTTCAGATTTAACTGCGTGTTTGCTGGTTCTTGGGAATGAGCGTTTTGTTCTGTGCAAAGGAATCTCCCCGAAATTGACTAGCATTATAGAAACTTAGCATTATAAACTTTCTTTTTGTGCTAATAACTTCCAGACTTTCAGCGGTCGAAAACTCCCATAATCTCTGGCGCCTTTCCCTTACTATTAATGATCTCTGTGTTATTCAATTGTGTGTCCTGTTTAAATCAGCCTGGTTCATTGATTGCATTTTCTTGGGATTAGTAATTCGTGTCAGAACTCAAAGAACTCAAAGTAGTAACGGATGTTTTATTTATTTATTTATTTTTCATCAGTGTAGGAAATTCTGGAAACCTTCAAAGAAAAACTACGATTTATGGTGGAGCACAAGCAGCACCTAAAGGCAAATTTGTTTACTGATTGCAGTAAATAATAATTTGTTTCAATCCTAACGATTTTAAATTTTAAATCTAGAAAAATCCCTACAAAGTTTAACTGCTGCTTGTGAACGATCCCTACTAACTGTAAGTTTGTTGCTACAAAAAACTTAAAACAGAAGTGATTTGACTGTTTCTCTCTTACAGCTCTGATTAGATTACCCAACTGCTATCTATTTCTGCCTGGTGGCTTCCTGTCGGAAGACATAATCAGGTGTTAACAATGTATTGTGAATAAGATCACATGCACTACACACTTTTTTTCCTCAGATGCACCAAGCTTGTTAATTGGAGCTGTTGGTCCCCTGCTAGGTGTCATCAGTCCCCTCCTGCTGGAAGTGAAACTTTGCACTGCGAGCAGATGATTAAAATGCAAACATGCTGATGTGTTGACAAGTGGAGTGATGAGAATCTTTTACTGTGTTAGCGCAAGGATGTACATAGAAACTGTTCATCAGTCTGTGTCCTAAATTTACTGTAAATGGGTTTAACTGTGTGTGTTCATTGTGTAAGTGTACACGTGTGTATGTGTATATCAGGCCTATGGAGTTGGTGGCATGAGAAAGCGACAAGAGCCAACTGCTATAGAAGACAGAGACAAGCCTTATGTCTGTGACAGTGAGTAGTATACTGTTTTAAAAATTACTTGATTTTCTTGTTTCCAAATTTGGCTTTCTCCTTACTGTGTTTTTCCTCTTGTGTTTGTATTTTTGTTTTCCAGTATGCGGTAAGCGCTACAAGAACCGCCCAGGGCTGAGTTACCATTACACTCACACGCATCTTGCAGACGAAGAAGGCGAAGAAGACTCAGAGCGGCACACACTCCCCTTCCAGCGCAAAAATAACCACAAACGTAAGCCGCCTGATAATTGTTACGTTTGGCCACCTACATGACATTGACAACGTTACATGCAGGGAATAGTCCGACTGGGATCGAATTCGAATTTTTAAGCAATCCGAATGAATCGCTTACATGACTCGAGAGAACCCGTTTTCATGACATTTGCGAGTACGAATACAAAGGTGAAGCAGGAGTGATGTCTTTGTGCAAAATGACGTATGAACTTACACTAAGGAAATCAATCCGGCACTGTACAGCTATACAGTGGGACCTCGCTACTTCGCGGTTCGACGTTCGCGGCTTCAGAGCTTCGCGGTCTGTAATGGTTTAAAAAAATATATATATATATATCTTTTTTTGAAGGGCCGTCGCTACTTTGCAGATTTTCACTTTTTGCGGGAATCCCCCTCGGCCGACAACGCTAGCACGGCGCGCCGTTCTCGTTTCCCGGCGCGCGGTTTTGGTGCGGCTTCCGCTTCACCGCCCCCCTAACCCCACAGGTCCCCCCTACCCCTTTCCCCCGCGGCCGCCCGTCCGTCATCCGGAGCCATCGAGGGCCGTGTAGTGCCATGTAGAGCCATAGCGGCCCGAGCGGGAGACGCGGGGCGCCGGTGTTGTGCCCAAATCCAACTCCCGTACAAAATCCTCCCCCCCTCGCGTGAACGCGCATTCTGCTGCACTTCCGACAGGCCGGCCTCCGCGCCGAGCACCCGACCCGCTCGGCTTGTCGCGGTGTCGTGCGTATCGCGCCCGAAAGTACCCGCGCCGCGGGTTAGGGGCTCGCTCGCGACCCTAATAAGGATATGCAGTGCAGATAATGAGATGAATTTTTTTTTTTTTTTTTAAGGGGCGTCGCTACTTCGCAGATTTTCACTTTTTGCAGGTGGTTTTGCTCCCCATTAACCGGGTCTGAAAAAAGATAATTAAAAAAAAAAAGGGTTGGGTAGGGTTACTTTAACTGGATTACTTTCGATTACTTTTGGATTACTCCAATACCAAATATGCCAATAAAAGACAAAAGAAACTAAATATGATTAAAATTACTACATTTTGTGCAGGCTTGGGGAGGAACAGAATACATGGAACGGCAAAAATGATGTTGGCAAGCTGTTTGGATTTATTTTCATTTTGGTTCTGTCGCATTTTATGTTAGTTTTGCCGGAGATCAAAGAGATCAAAACCAGGAGAGAAAGCTTACCACGTGTTGTGAGTCATAATTTTATTCATATTTAGTTTCTTTTGTCTTTTATTAGCATATTTGGTATTGGAGTAATCCAAAAGTAATTGAAAGTAATCCGGGTTAAAGTAACCCTACCCAACCCTGTTTATTTATCAGTGTATCTATTTAATTATGCATCATACATAGGACTATAGCAATTGCTTTGATTCTGGTTTCATGTTACTTTTTGGAATAGATGTTGAGATATGAAGTACCCCTTGAAGTGCTTTCAAGAACTCGATACAAATATTGAATCTATACTAATCTAATACAGGCGCTCCTTTTCTTACGAACATTCGAGTTTTTGGGGGATGTCGAAAAATATCCGGAAATTGCTGTAATTCAGATTTTGTATTGTGTGCACCTTTTTCCGAGTAGATGACAGCACTGTAGTGCTTCTTCCTGCCGCATGGCGCTGTGAGAGGTCACCCAGCATCTACCCTTAAGAAGAAATCCGGCTTTTACCTTCTGGTTCGTGTAAACATAACAACGTGTACTGTATGGCTAGCGCGCTAAGAAGTTTGACGTTTTTATTGTTTAATATTTCGTGCATCCATTCAATGTGGTTGGTGTGAAGTGTAAAGAAGAGGCGAGCCGTTTCTTTTGAAACGAAAGTGGACTAAGAAAGTTTGATGCGGTTGAGAAAATGGTTGGATCGCTTTATTTCTGCCACTTTTTACCTCAGAGGAGGACCTGTTCCAAAAGTGAGTTAAACTGAACTTTATTCATCTTTATAGAGCATATTATTTTATGAAATGTTTATTTCTCAGTAGAAAACAATACAGGTTACTTATACAAGCCTTAAACATACAAACTATAGCACTGAAGCGATTTACGAACGTATTCAACTTACGAATGATCGTCCGTAAGGCACTGAACTACCTACACTTTCCCCTTAAGTGCAGCCCTATTGGATTCAAGATTAATTTATAACTGACTTATTTCTTTATTTATTCATTAATTCTTAATGTATTATTATTTTTTTTTGGATTATATTTTGTGTAGGGAATTTCGAAAAACTAGCATATTTTTGGAATATTTGTATCCGATTTTTTTGTGGAAACCCAATTTTGAGTTGCTTAAGTTTCAATTAAATGCAAAATTTCAAAATAATAATCATTTGGAGGTTTATCTTTAAGTTTTTGTATTAAAAATATTGTTAGATAAACAGTTTTCCGGCCCAATGCAGGAGGGGACCCGAATCCACAACTGCAAACCCGTTTGTTCAAATGTCCTTGTCTTGTGGTGGATCTCATTAAGCTTTACATGTACAGCTAATAAGGTGGCAATGACAATGTACTTACTGTATGTACAATATGGTGCACTCGAAGATAAGTGTGCGCGGTGCAAGTTTCTCAGTTAATTGATGCTAGAAGACGCCAGATTGGCCTATCGGACTTAGCAGACCCGCCGATCGTGTGGGCCTGTGTGCATGAGCTTATCTGTCTGTTTGGGTGTCTGGGTGTGTACATGTGTGAATTTAAATCGTTTAATATCCCCAATCCTTCTCTGCCAAAGTCAGTAATAAAACACACGCACGTACACACACAAACAGACGTACGTGCACGTGTACATACACACAGTCTTTGAAAATGCAATCTTCTCTGCTGCAATGAATAAAGGGAGCAGAGCTGTCCTGGTGGCTATATATACGTTCGTGGGGATGCGGGCGGGGTCATGCGAACAAGTCAACTGTTTGCCCGTGCATGCGTTCAGGTCTACAGAACATAGCAACTCAAATGCCCGTCTGAATTACCCCCTATATAATGATATTAATATGGCCTCGGTGAATGAGAACAGCACCGCATGCATAATTTATGTTTTATTCCGGCTCTAAAAAGGAGTTGTGGAGACGCTATACCTACAGTATTTTTCAGACTATGTTTTGCACCCAAAAACCTCGGATAAGCACAGAAATGTGAACGTGCGCCTTGTAATCTGGTGCACTTTGTATGCAGACAAAAGTGGAAATGCGTTGCCATAAAATTATTGATCAGTCGATACTTATTATCGCTGACCACAACTGCATAACAATAGTGGCAATGGGAATCGAACCGGACAGAAATGGTAAGAGCACAGACCACCAGACCCCTAGGGACATGAATAGTTATTTCCAATTGCATAAAATTAAATTAAACAGGTATTGAACAAGATCGTAGCAGATAGCGCACCAGATCTTATGTACCAGACCACTACAGATACTGACGACATACGAAAATGCATTTGGTCTTCCCTCACTTTCACACTATTTTCAGCCTTGGTACCAGATATCTCAGAGAAATTAGAAAACAGAAAATGATTACACACCTGAGTAAAATTTTGTTTCACTTTTCTCAGCGCAAGTTAAGCATTGTAAGTGCCCAACGTTTTAAATGTGCGGCCATGCCTTTACATCTTTCAGGACGGATGAATTACCTCCCACAATACCTTTCTCTTTATTCCACCCAGAACGACAGAATTACTTCCCACAATGCTTTTCTCATCATTCAGTTCAGAATCTTGTGCGTTTCGTAAGGACTTACAATACTGTGGTCCCCAACATTTTCTGTGCCACGAACCGATTTAATGTCTGGCAATATTCTCGCGGCCTGTCCCAATAATAATGTGAACAATTTGGTACTGTGACTAAAAACAGGGTGATAATAAGATAAAAACGGATGCCTTTTGTGTATCGTCTGTCCCCGTAGTGGTGTAGTGAATGGGATCACAGAAGACAATTTTTTTTTGTTTTGGGTGGTGGGCCTTATAGTGCTGAAAATACAGTACTTACATACATCCACTGTGCTGTGTATCGCCAGCTAAAAAAAAAATCCCCCTTTTTTGTCTAATTTATTTCCCCCCTTTTCTATTTCAATTCTTGTTCTCCTCTGAATTCACAATCTCCCTTATGTCTTATCATCCATCATCCAAATTATTGTCGGTTTTCCACTTGATAGATGACAATGTCCTATTTACTGTCCCGCTTGCTAAATGTTTGTCTTTGTGGCGTCTCATCGTCCAAATATGATCAGGAGAGACACGGATGAAATTTCACACAGGGAAGAAAGGAAAGCGTTTTGGCTTAGACGTGACGGCGAGAGGGTCTAGGGTAGAAGACAGATGGGAGGGGGACGAATGAGGAGGGAGGAGCTGGGTAAAGGGGTGCGTTTGGTGTCCAACTGAAAATTGCTTTGCTTGGCAGGTAGGCCTATAGGTTGATGAGAACTGAAAATGAAAGAGGCAAATGGCATTAAACAACTAGAGTGGGACCGTATGGATGTAGATAAGGGGATCATTATTCAAACGGGGTCGGGGGGGGCTATATATTTCAGCCTCACTATTTTTTAGAATTTAGATTTGATTTCGAAGCCACTGTCTGTGGAAAGACAGACAGATGGCTCTCGTGTGTAGCAGCAATAACACTCCAATTGTGTGTTGTTTGGCCATTGGCCTTGAGATGTGTCCATGTGTTATGTTAGCAGTAATGCTGTGTATGCTCAAAATGGCTTTCTGGAATCTACAGACTTCTGGTTTCTACAGAATTCTGATGTGCAAAATCCATACAACGATGGGTAAAAGATCAAGTACATAGTCACCTCTGATTTTCTTGATCCTATATTGTTCAGTTCTTCTCTTTCAAATAAATGTAGTTCAAGGCTTAGCCAAAACGTTTGTACGGTTATGTTTTTCTCCATAACTTGTATGTATTTATATATCTCGTCCTTTGCGGTCCAACAAAAATCCAATTCAATCAGATTATTCATTTTATTCATCTATCCATCCATCATCTGCACCGCTTATCCTCAGTAGGGTCACGGGAGTGCTGGAGCCCAACCCAGCTATCTTCAGGCAGTGGGCAGGGGACACCCTGAACAGGTTGCCAGCAAGTCACAGTACACACAGAGACAGACAACTCACTCGCTCATTCACACCTAAGGACAATTTGGACTGGCCAATTGCCCGACATGCATGTTTTTGCAATGTGGGAGGATACCGGAGTATCCAGAGGAAACCCACGCAAGCACGGGTAGAACATGCAAACTCCACACAGGAAGGTTAGCTCTCTTGACTTCTGAACTGAGCTGCACACGCGCTACCCACTGCGCTGCCAAGCTGCCTCATTTTATTCACATTTTTTAAATTCAATTTTTAATAGAGTATGCTGTGATGCTTAATTGCGATCTTATTTTCATTTACAGTACATACAGTAAAAGCCAAGCAAGCGCTGTCAAAGACAGTAACGTGCAGTCAGGAGAGGCAAATGGGGCTCCGCCTCAGCTGTCATTATGGAGATATAGAAAAGATATATATATATTAAATGGTTTTATTTAATCAGTGTTAAAGTTCTTTGTCTTTTAACTTCACAAATTTGTGATTTTCAAAATTGCTGAATTTTATCATTATATTATGAATCTTATTTATACAATGAGAACTGTGTTGTGCGTCTGCTGAAGCAGAGTGAGGCACGCAATATTCTTGCTTCAAGGCAGAGGGGGATAGTCAGACAAAGGAATCGGATTTGGCACACACTCAAGGCCCAAAACAATAGAATTGATTGTATTAGCCATCTAACAAAAATTCGAACCATCCAGAAACTTTCTTTTTATTGCACGAACCTTTTTCATCGTGAAGGATTAACTATTCGATTGGATGCTCTTAATTCAAAACAAAGATTGCGTAGACTTAATTTACAAGTTAAGATAATAAACTGTTTTTCTTTGCTTAAGTATAAATTGCTTTCTTATTTGTAAATCTGACTGTGTCTCACCAGACAAGAAAACAAAACAAATAACAAGCAGCAGCATCCTAAGACAACAGAAGACCAAGGATGTTGTTTGGTCTCTGCTCCTATGTCATGTGTACAAGTGTGCTGGATAGCGAATTTGTCTCTCATGTTTGCTAGGAAATCTGTTTGGTCTTTTGCAATACTCTGTGTATTCCAATACATGTATTACAAACTGATACGTATCCCAATACTTTGCATTACCTAGATTTTTAGGCCAACGCTCAAATGAATACCCAAATTACATTTTTGTCACTTTGGATAGGAAAGATTACTACATAAAAGTTCTTAAGCCCAAGCCCGACCTGGATTTAGAACTGGGTCAGGCCTAAACTGTCATTTATTACATTCAGGGTGGGGTGGGCTTCTCTCTTGCTAAATGTAATGTTGGTATGCTAACATCACAGTGCGCTGAGGCGTTTTGAGTCCATTAGTAGTTTTGAGATCGTGATCCGCTAAAAAAACAACAACAAAAAAAAAAACAAAAGTCACTTCGGCACAACACATACTGCAGTAAACTCTTGCAATGTCAATTCAAAAAACTCCTTCCTGTTTCTGTCTATAATTGTTGTATTGTTATCATTGTTCTTTCTCTTAAAGTGTTGTGCTAGATTCTTAAGGAGGTACTGCTGCTGTGGCTCAAGTTTAAACCTGTCAAAATGACAGACAGCTTGAAAATTTCCCCGTCAACTCTTAAAAAAAATGCGTCAATGATGGAAAATTGTCAGTTTTGTAACCTTCGGAGACACAGAAAAAGGTAACTGCTCAAAAAGTCTTGTTTAACCTGGATTTCGTTACAAAAGAAATGCTTTAATTTGTTACAAAAATCACCACTTCTTTCAAATCCTCACAAATAATATATACAATTTTGGGCTTGGTCCTGCAAATCAAGTTAACTGGTCGGGTTCGGGGTGGGTCGCGCTTTAATACCCGCACCGCAGGCTTGGGTCCGCACGAGCTGGATTATTCTAGGCCCAATCTTACCTCTGCTTTGAACGCATTAGCAGTGGCGATAACATTTAAAGGAATTCAATAACAAAGTAGCTGTTCCAAATAACGATCACATTTCCAGTCACCTTCAAACCAACCTAAATTGGGTTAATTAGCATTGATTCCTGATAGATTCGAATATCATGTGACAAACTGCCACTCTTCCATTTTCAGATGTGCCAGTAGTGCCTTCATGGATTTGATTCAAACTTTTCATGTACACAGATTTTTTTCTTCAGCTTTTTATTGGCTGATCGGTGCCCCTGCTGCTTGGCTCAGGAGAGGAAGGGAAACGTCTGTTGCCTAGCAATGTGGTTTCCATGGATACGACCAGGGCTCCCACCTAAAGACTACACTGTTATGTACATTGAAAAAAATGAGACAGTCATGAAGAGAGAAAAAAAGGGAGGCAGACAGGCTGAAAGACTGAGAATTGGAATTAAATAGGAGCTGTGTAATGAGGAAGGGGTTGTAGCACCTATGCTATCAGGCAGAGGTAAGATAAAAGCTACTGGACTAGTTCTGGGTTTGATGAGCGGTAAAATTAATAGAGGAAATTTCAGGGTCAAAATGAATTCGAACAATAGCCGGGTATTGAATAAACAATAGACAAGACAATAAGACAACATTTAACACCATTTATAAGCAATAACACTCTTACTTAGTTTAAGGGTTTGGTTAATCTTGGTTTACTAACCCTGTTTTATTTCTATTTCAGTTTAGTGACTGGTCACTTGCGTTAATTTCGGTTGAGAAACTGAATATTAGTCGCAAAATGTACTGGTCGGATTTTATTATTCATTTTATTCATCCATCCATCCATCATCTTTACCGCTTATCCTCAGTAGGGTCGTGGGGGTGCTGGACCCCATCTCAGCTATCTTCGGGCAGTGGACAGGGGACACCCTAAACTGGTTGCCAGTACAGAGACAAACAACTCACACGCTCATCCACACCAAGAGACAATTTGAGCCAGCCAAATAACCTGACATAGATGTTATAGGAATGTGGGAGAAAATCAAAGTGGCCAGAGGAAACCTACGCAAGCATGGGGAGAACATGCAAATCCCGGACAGGAAGGCTGGGAGCTGGATTTGATCCCAAGACCTCAGAACTGTTCTGTGGATGCGCTAACCACTCCGCCGCCATGCCGCCCTTCAAATTTCAATGACAATCCGATAAATGACAAGAGGGTTCATCAAATAAGCAAAGAAAACATCATTCCGATGCTCTCCAGTTTAGGAAATCCCAAATCCATGGGTATGTGCTATGAGCAAACGTTCATTGTCTCAGTTTAGCGGTCCAGAGTCGTAAATAAAGGAATAATCCAATTCCTACCGTGACCTTGATGTGGAGCTTTATGATAAATCAGATCCTTGTTGCATACCTGTTCCGGGTAGCTAGCCACACCGATCACCAAGATTTCCAATTGTCCAAGGAATCGAAGAATTTCCCCCGGAGGGAAGGACGTAGTGTGATGGACAACTACAAAGAGGGGGTAAACACTGTTCATTAAAAAGAACATTAAAAACAGCGATTAAAGTGCATGGACAAAAGCAAGTAGGACTTAAAGACGCATAGGCCAGAAATATAATGATAAAAAACTCTCTTCATGATTCATCATATAGATTGCCCTAGAGTGTCAGGAAAGCAGGGTAAAATCAGAGTCTGCTTCATTTGCTATTCTGTCTCAAGATGCCGCACTGTGGCTCACTGGCTGCTTGTTTTGTGGTTCCACACCAGTGTCGGCCATGTTAGGATACGCTGCCCTCCACAACCACACGCATACATGCTCACAGACCCACCCAGAAACACACACAATAAACGAGAATGCACCTCTCAAACCCCAAATCGACCTCAACCCGCCTCCGTTTGTTGGTATCTCGTCTTGGTTTGAGGTATAACTCACTGTCATTAAACAGCCAAGCCCAGAACAGGAATGTTCTGAAATAAATTATTTGTAAGGAAGTCCCTTTATGGGTTAACATTTAAAACTCAGTCACAGAAATAGTTACCATATGACCTCGTTTCCACAAATGGAAGTCGATAAGAATACAAACTGGACTGCAATTAAAGCTACCGTATTTTCCGCACTATAGAGCGCACCTAAAAGCCTTTATTTTTTTTTCAAAAGCTGACCATGCGCCTTATAATACAGTGCGCCTTATATATGGATCAATATTAAGTCGCAAAGTCTTGCAACTAATGCAAGCAGCCGCCGACTAGATTTTCCCCCGAACACGAAGTAGTCCGCGGTGTATGCTGGGATTTATATACCGGCGTTTCATTGGCTAACCAATGTGTCAATCATCATTTGAATCGATCACTATTGGCTAAAGTTATTCGGAGGTAAAGGGGGCGGATCCTTTTTATCATTTACAGGCTCGCATAGGCTAAATAGGTTTGAACGTGATGGCTGCAAGAGAACTTAGGTGAGCTATGCGGCTTTATATTTTCCCTGTATCTTGTTTTAGAACGATCTTGATGTTTCTGTGATGAGTCTATTTTGAAACTAAATTCAATTCAAAGTGTTTATTGTCATATGCACAGTAAAGAACCCCGTTTCCCTGCACAATAAAATTCTTACTCTGCTGTCCACACAGTTGCCAGCAAAAAAATAAAATGGAAACTAAGAAATGTTTGGCATTTCTTGAATTCCAAGACTTTAACCTTCCGAATGATATTTGGAACGATGCATTTGAGTGATTGGTGACATCGTACAGACACTGTTTCCGTACATGTCTGAGACACGTATTTACTCCTTTGCAAGCTTTCGGAATGTTAAGGGGGTAATAAGTTTGACTGAACTATCTGAATGTTTTGTCGACGTTCCCATTGTAGTGCCTTGTAATCCGGTGCGCCTTATGTATGGAAAATATAGGACCACAAACTATTTTTTGGGGGTGCGCCCTATAACCTGGTGTGCCTTATAGTGCGGAAAATACGCGTAACAACATAAATGTTGTTTTTTTAGAAAACCGAACGCATATGCTTCCAGTTCTAAAATGCAAATCTTGTTTGTCTATCGCTGTTTCTGGAAATGCGAGTAATCAATGTGAATGAAAATATCCTATGTTTTTATTAACTTTCCGGATAATTTTATCACGTCCACAATGGCTTTCCCCACATTCAAGCAGAAAATGCCATAATTGCCTTTTTGGGTGGGGTTTAGAGTCTCATATTTTTTCGCAAGTCTTCCTCTTTTAATGTATTGGCTGTTCCTTTAACATAAACTCTAAAGCAGGGGTGTCAAAGTCAAATGGATGCTGGGCCGAATAAGAAATTCAGATACAAGCTAAGGGAACCCTGAACCCTTCAAAAGGACATTTTTGTTGAGAAAACTCATTTAGAGTTCTCTTGTCATCCTCCTTGTGTCATTTTCACTTCATCCAGGTTTGTTTATTTCTGGTTTCTTCGTTACTTTGCTACTTGCATTTTCCGGTTCCAGGGTTTTTTTTTGTGTTTGTTTGGGCAGCTCTATACCCTCTGCAGGGTCCTTGAGGGTGCATGGGAGTTTGCCTATCAGGTTTTGTGGACTTGGAGAAGGCATTCGACCGTGTTCCTCGGGAGGCCCTGTGGGTGGTGTTTCGGAAGTATGGGGTACCGCAAGGGCGGCATTAGCTCAGGAGGTAGAGCGCTCGTCGCAGGTTTGATTCCCGGCTCCTATAGGTCGAAGTGTCCTTGGGTAAGACACTGAATCCCTAATGCCCCCTATAAGCAGGTAGGCGCCTTCCATGGCTGACTCCCTATTGGTGTGTGAATGGGTAAGTGTGAAGCACATTGTAAAGCGCTTTGGGAGGTCTTCATTGACTTGAAAAGCACTATATGAATGCAGACCATTTACCATTGCCGGATAAGACTGCGGTTCCTGTATGCCTGGTGTCAGAGTCTGGTCTGCATTTCCCTGAGTCACCGATTCTGTTCATAACTTTTATGGACAGAATTTATAGGCACAGCCTTGGTGGGGGTGGAGTCCAGTTTGCCTCAGCATTGCATCACTGCTTTTTGCAGATGATGTGGTGCTGTTGGCTTCCTCAGGCCATGATCTTCTACTCTCACTGGAGCAATTCGCAGCTGAGTGTGAAGCGGTCGGGATGAGGAGGATCAGCGTCTCTAAGTCCTAGACCATGGCACTTAGCCGGAAAAGGGTGGAATGCTCCCTCGGGGTTGAGGATGAGATCTTGCCCCAAGTGGAGAAGTTCAAGTATTTCGGGGTCTTGTTCACGAGTGAGGGTGGGATGGAACGAGAGATCGACAGACAGGTCGGTGCAGCGTCTGCCGTCATTCTGACCCTGTACCGGTCCGTCGTGGTGAAGAGGGAGCTGTGCCGAAGGGCAAAGCTCTCGATATACGTTCCTACCCTCACCTATGGTCATGAACTGTGGGTTATGACCGAAAGAACACGATCCCGGATACAAGTGGCTGAAATGAGTGTCTGGGCTCTCCCTTAGAGATAAAGTGAGAAGTTCAGTCTTCCGGGAGAGACTGTGTAGAGCCACTGCTCCTCCGCATTGAGAGGAGCCAGTTGAGGTGGCTCGGGCATCCGATAAGGATGCTTCCTGGAAGCCTCCCTTGGGAGGTGTTCCGGGCAATTTGGGGACTATTTGGATCAGCCAAGTAACCTGAAATGCATGTTTTTGGAATGGGGGAAGAAACCAGAGTGCCCGGAGGAAGCCTACGCAGTCACGGGTAGTACATGAAAACTCCACACAGGAAGGTTGATTGATGGATTAAAACTGTGCTGCGGACCCGCTAGCCATTCATCCGCTGTGGAAATTAAAAATAAATAATGAAATAAATAATCAATCAATAAATCAAAAGATTACACTTATATTATTTATACTGTAGGTATTACATAATTTATTAATTTGTTTATTTGTCTATCTAAACTCCTAAATCTATCTATCTAATCCATCTAAAACAAATCTGATCAATTGAAATCTATCTAATCCATCTATTCTATTCGATCTATTGAATCTAATCTAAATGTATCTAATCTGATCTAAATCTATCCGAATTACTTTATAATTCCCAATTTGTGTGTGTGTTTGTATGTGACTTATTGGCTCTAAATCAGTTTAACCTATTTCTATGGAAATGTACACGGTTAAACTCTCGGCTTCTGTGTTTTCCTTTAGATAGGTTACGTGTCAATCAATTGCAAAAAAAAATCAATAAACATGTTTTTATTTGGTCTGCTTTTGTGGGGTCTCAGGTGGCCAAATTGGGTAGGGCAGCTTCCAACCACTCACCACTCCAAGCAGCCAAATCCAATCTTCCGTCGTCCTGGTAACACCGGGCCATTTGCTTGTACAGCATATATTTGTAGGTATTTATTTATTGATATATTTATTCCTACACATGGCAGGCTCCATAGATTAAGGCCGGTTCATATTTCCGTAATGCAATGTTACGAGTGTTTCTGCGTCTCCGTGGCCAAATGTTGACTCAATCATGTATAAATGAGCTCTCAAATGCAGATTGCAGAATACGGTTGTGCGAGCCCGATCAAGTCGATGCATTTCCACAGAAGATCGAGTTTCATTATCATCCAAACCTGCAACTCTCCTACTTTCTTTGCAATGTCATCTCTGCACACACTTGTATTCCACACGCATACTCACTCTACATGCTCGCTCACAAAAAAATGCACATCATTTGCTCATTTGCTTTATAAAAGCCAGAATTTGGAATTAAATTTTTAAAAATGTATTCCTGTAAAATAAACCAATAAAAAAGATGAGCAATTAAATGTGTCTAATACACATATAAAACCTCATTCCACTAGACTAGAGTTTACTTAATTGACTAGAGTTTACTTAATTGACTTTCTAAAATAAGAACTTAACTTGTAGTTACTATGTTATTACCTGGTAAATTGTTAGAAAATAGGGTTAAATAGACTCAGTTAACAAATAGGAAAAAATGATTTTTATTAGAAAATCACAATGAATCGGCACGAGTGAGCTATTCTCAGAACAGGCCCGCGGGCACCTTGTTAGAGACCCCTGATCCAGAGACACACATGTTTGGAAGTGAGTGATGTGTGAAAGTTAATATATGGGCTAGGTCGGCTGCAGTGGACAGGAAGGCTGGTCTGGCCGAACATGATGCAGTGCAGGATTCCAATTAGATTGTTTTTTTGTAGGTAGTGCAGAGCAGATAATAGAAGAAAGAGACGAAGCACAGAGGAGAGAGAAAAACAGCAATAATGAGAAGCCGAGAAAGTGCAAAGAGGAAGGGTGAGGATGAGGATGGGGTACATAAGCAGAGAGAGAGAAAGAGAGAGAGAGGGAGTGACTTTTCATCTGTGACTGACGCTTTCCATCCGACTGCCTTTTTTGCCTCCTCGTCTGCCCAAAAAACCTGAAAATCTCTCCTCGAGCGTCCGTTTGTGTCTGCAAGCACGCATGTGTGCGGTAGTGATTTGTCGTTCGCGAACGAAAAGGCTTATTGAGCTCTTTTAGGTGAAAGACGAGAGCCGACTCCCCATCAAATAGGAACTGGCTTGCTTCGAAACTCTCTCTCTCTCTCTTTCTCTCTCTTTTCATCTCTCATCTTATTTGGGTCTCCCTTTCTCTCTCTTTCTCTCTTTCTCTTTCCTCTCCCTCAATATATCTCCCACCTCATTTGTGTCTTTCTCTGTCTTTCTCTCCCTCTCTTTCTCTCTCTCTCTCTCTTTCTCTCTCCTCATTTGTGTCTCTCTCTTTCTCCATCCTTTTCTCTCTTGGTCTGTTTCTCTCTGTTTCTATTTCTGCCTCTATCTCTCTCTCTCTCCTCAATATCCTGTGTTCTAATTCTCAGTATTTTTCTCTTTCTCTCTCTCTCTCTCTCTCTCTCTCTCTCTCTCTCTTTCTTTCTCTTTGTCCTTTTCTCTTCTTGTATCTATCTCTTTCTTTTTCTCACTTTCATTCTCTTTCTCTTTCTTTCTCTTCTCTCTTTCTCTCTGTTTATCCCTCTATCTCTATTCCTCTCTTTCTCTGTCTTTCTCCCCCTTCTCTCTTTGTCTCCCTCTCTCTTTCCTTGTCTCTTTGTCTCTCTCTCTCTCTCTCTCTCTCTCTCTCTCTCTCTCTCTCTCAATCTTAAAGGTGCTTGTGAATGGTCAATATGAGTTGGCGTCATCTCTGTGTTGTTTGCTTTGTATAAACAACGTAAAATTAGGTAAAAGTCCGCTGTAAATTGAAGGGGTCGGCAACAGGCGGCTCTCGAGCCACATGCGTCTCTTTGGCGCTACCTAATGGCTCCATGACACTTTTGCAAAAATGTTCCATAAAATGATAACGTTTTTGTAAGAGGAGAAGGTGACACAAACATCACTAACGATGAATATAGATGCATAAAGTGTGTTTTACCTTCCTCATTTGACTTATATAAAGCTTTTATTTTTTTGTGTCTTTTTTTTTGTTCAATATTGTTTTTTTAACATTTTGGGTTGCCAACCCTGGCATATTGAAACACTAAAGGCTATCATTATATAGTAGCATAATAGTTGGTTGGTTGGATCCCTTAACCCCTTGGATTGTAGGCTCCCCATATCTTGGGGCGTGTTTTGGGCACGTACAGCCTGGTGGCGCCCATCCCTCTACATTCTCATTATGAATTAATTTGGTGGATGATTTTGCATGATCATCAGTAGTACTGTATATCATTAAAAACGCAAAAAAAAATCTATAGATGTCAGGACCAGAATGGAAACAGGACCCAATTGCGTGACGTTTACCACAAGTTTTATTGAAATAGAGAGGAAGCGCTGCGCCCACGATCCGGTGTTCGCTGGACGCGGGAAGCATGTCGCTTTCGGATTTGGACTGTGATCTGAACACGGAAATGGATCTTCCGTAGCGAGCGTTGGCAGTGTCAGGGACGTAAAAACTGTTCAGTAGCCGGGCCTGGGAGAGCAAAGCGTGGTCGGGGTCGGAAACGAGTCGTAAGCCAGAACGGGAGAGTAGATGTAGTCGGGACAAAAAGAGGTCGTAAGCCGGGAGACGGAAGGGAGCAAAAACAGGACAGGTGGGAGTCAGGGTCAGAAAATGCTTGCCTAGTATACACTGAGGTTTGCAGACTGACTGACCACAGCGGACTGACAGGACTAGGTTCAAATAGTGACAGGGAGCCAATCAGAACCCGCGGCGGTTGGCGCCAACAGAGCGGCCACAGGTGATTCCCATCAGTAATCATGACAGCAGAACCGTTTGTGAGCTAAAAGACACAACTCTTTTCAGTAAGCCAAGCCGAAAAAGCCGGTTCTCTAAAAAGAGCCGGAATTGCCATCACTAGTGTGTCGTGCGCGTGTATTTCAAAGTAAAATATAGCGCAATCACGAATGTGTTGTCCGTTTGTGTGAGTGTGGCTGGAGAGTCAAGGGGCAAGGGACTCTCATCCATCCTATTATGGAGGGGAACTTGGGGGAGGGGATCGAACCTGGACAGCTAAAGTTATTAAGCAAAGGCTCGGCTGTAAATTGTGTATAAATGTATGTGTGTGTGCAGTACCGGGTTTGACTCCTAAGAGGTTCTCCTCATTAAGCAGTGAAGCGACAGGAGTGCAGAGCGTGTGCTTTAACACGCGGCTGCTTCGATACCACCAAAGCCACTTATTTTTTTCTCCACCTTCCTTCCTTGCGCTCTTCTTTGTACCTTCACCTCATCTTGCAGGTCTTTTTTTCCATTTTCCTCCGGTCTGTTTTGCCCTTTGCCTTATCCATCGTTCAAAATAGCCTCTCTTTTACCAATGTATATGCCCACCTTACCTAACTGTAATTGCTTTCGGTATATACACTTGGCAAGACTAGATACAATGTCATACTTTAGGTTTTTATTAAAGGGACAGTGTGTTATTTAGTGTCTTGTTGTGTTAAAAAAACTTCCATTCATCAGCATAAACAACATAGTTTTAAAGTAGAGGTCTCAGGTCCGCAGCCTGGCGGCCATTTGTGGACTTCAGGATGATAGTATGAGGCCCCCGCCTTGTGATAAAGAGAAGCCGGAAAAAAAACGATCCAACCATTTTCTCAAGCGCATCAAGCTTTCTTATTCGACTTTCATTTCAAATGAAACGGCTCGCCTTTTTTTTACACTTTACACCAACCATATTGAATGGATGCACGTGTCATGAACCGGAACAGGATCAGGACCCAAATGCGTGACGTTTCTCACACAAGCCTTTTATTTTGCGGGAAATGGGGAGTCATACATGTTAGGCAGCAGTCTGGCGTGAAATGATAGGAAGCCAGAGGCCGAAGAGATATATACCAATTGCCTGAGCAGATATCGGAAAGATGGGGTCGATACCAGACAGGACTGGACAGACCGGATTGATATCAAAACAGGATATGGAAAATAAACAAGACAAACTAAATGGGAACGAAACTGGAAACCGATATTAAACAACGGGACAGACAGGATTGATATCAAAACAGGATATCAAAATTAAACAGGACAAACTAGACGGGAACAACGCTGGAAACCGAGATTGAATAGGACAAAATGAACGGGAACAATACCAGACAGGAGATATCAACAGGAAACAGGACCGAGTCAAAACCCACGTCTTGCGGGGAAGAGGTTTGTTGACGGACTGACAAAGGAAGAGTAAGAGCACTGAGCTTAAATAGACGGAAAGCCGATCTGTCAACGAGCCGCAGCTGGCACCACACGGGCGGGGCCAATTGGGTGCCATACTAACCGTCACAGCATGAGATATTAATCAATAAAAATTTCAAAGTTCTTTGCGCGCTGGAGATACAGTATAGAATGTTTACACACAAACTAGGAAGAGGAAGCGGATTTCTTCTTCGGGGTGGATGCTGGCTGACCTCTCACAGCGCCACCACACGCTGGTGGCGGCAAAAAGAAGCACTACAGTAATGTCCTGTACTCGGAAAATGGTGCACACAATACAAAATCTAACTTACAGCAATGTCCAGATATTTTTCGACATCCCGAAAAAAAAGTTCGTATCTACAGTTTTTCGTAACTCGAATGTTCTTAAGTAGGGGAGTGTCTGCAAAGTAAAACAAGAGCAAATATACTGACAATAAGCTGATTTAAAGTTATTATTCATATTGCTAGTGTTATTATTATAATTCATATTATTTATATACATTTTTAAAATATTGTGAAATATACTTAAATTATACACAATTATTTATTATTTTTATTTTTATTATTATGTGGTTGTGAACACCATTATTCAAAGTAGTTATTATTGTTGTTAATATGATTAATTGAATGTCGTATAAGGGCAAAACTATTTACACATACAAACTTGAAATCTATTTTGAATACACTATAGTAAAACAACAAAAATGTGTGAACCCATCTGCCCAAAAAATGCCTTTTTTGCAGTAAAATTGATAACGAACCATTTTTATTGCACTATAATGTTCCCATTTTGTATTGATTCAGGATATAAATAAGAGTTTAGTTGAAAAAAGTATGGTTAATTGCAGGGTTGGGTAGGGTTACTTTAACTGGATTACTGTCAATTACTTTTGGATTACTCCAATACAAAATATGCTAATAAAAGACAAAAGAAACTAAACATGAATAAAATTATGACTCACAACACGTGGTAAGCTTTCTCTCCTGGCTTTGATCTCTTTGATCTCCGGTAAAACTAACATAAAATGCAACAGAAACAAAATGAAAATAAATCCAAACAGCTTGCCAACATCATTTTTGCCGTATTCCGTTACTCCCCAAGCCTGCACAAAATGTAGTAATTTTATTCATATTTAGTTTCTTTTGTCTTTTATTAGCATATTTGGCATTGGAGTAATCCAAAAGTAATTGAAAGTAATCCAGTTAAAGTAACCCTACCCAACCCTGGTTAATTGTATATCAATGATGGTGATTGGGTCTTGTGGAGGAAGCATTTTAGGCTGAAGGGGTCAGAGAGCAATAAGAAACGGATTGTCTAAGGTAGTATGGATGTTTGGGGAGACGAAAAAAGGGAGAAATAAGGGAGGGGGTGCAATGGGGTAATTGTGGATTCATCGCTTGCTGGATAAATCCCAGGGGGGTACGTCTCCCCAACACTTGAAAGCTGTGAAGTGTGCGGTTCTGCTTCTACTCCTCCTGGTAATTGGAAGAAGGGAGGGGGAAGTAGGTGGAGATGGAAGAGGGGAGTCTAGTCAAAGAATGGAAGATATGGGGGTACGACAAATAAAAAAAACTAGGAGAAAGGAGACAGAGAAGGGCTCGTAAAGCATCATTGTTTGGCTTACACTGTATTTTCCACACTATAAGGCGCACTGGATTACAAGCCGCACCCCCAAAAAGTTTTTAGTCATACATTTTTCATATATAAGGCTCATTGGATTATAAGGCGCATGGTATTGAAACTACAGTAAGAGATACTGCATTTATACACTAACAGTATATAACAATGCTGATATTTCGAAAAGTGTCGCTACCCAAAAGTGCAAAACAATGTATTGAACAGGGATCAAACCCGGGTCGCGATGGCGAGACCACTGAAAACAAACCACCAGACCACTAACGATACAGATGAAGAGGCATTCGGTTTTATCTCATTGTCACACTAATTTTTAGGGGAGCTTGATACTGGGGAATTTGGTATTGATCCAATCCAGGTAAATACATGGTAGTATCGATCGATACCAATCCCGATTCGATTTTGATACTTTTTGGTGAAAATGTCATGGTCATTGAAAAATTGAACATCCTCATCCTCATTGAGTTAGTTTATACATATGACTAAAACACAGCACAATACTGGATAACAATGTCAATAGGACAACTAAAATATTTTCCATTGCACAGTATTTTGAAAAGAAATTTAGTAAGTCGTTGACTTAGTGACAACGGAAATGCAGGTTTTTTTGTTCAGGAACAGTCACATGTTTTCGGTTGCAGCTTGATGCTCTCTTTTTTTCATGTCTATGTCAATTTGTGGTGTTGCCACAGTTGCACACCACGTTACCACACAAATTACACCTGGCATTGTCATTTTCTGTAGTTGAAAAAAATGACAAGCCGCACTGCGCCTTCCGTTTGCTTCTGTCATTTTTTTAGCTTCTCGCACATAAAGTTGGGCTTCTCTTCTGTCTGCCAGGCAAGATCAAGCAGCAGGCGTGTATAAGTAACCTGTATTGTTTTGTACTAAAAAAATAAACATTTCATAAAATATTATGCTCTATAAAGATGAATAAAATTAAGTTTAACTTACTTTTGGAAGATGAGCTTCAAGAGTTAGGCGACATCCTCCTCCGTGGTAGAGAGTGGACAAAAAATAGCGATCCAACCATTTTCTCAACCGCATCAAGCTTTCTTATTCCAGTAGCAACGGAAAGAAGCACTACAGTAATGTCCTGCCCTCGGAAAAAGGTGCACAAGACAAAATGTAACTTACAGCAATGTCCGGATATTTTTTGACATCCCGCAATTTTTTTTAGTATCTACGGTTTTACGTAAGTCGAAAGTAGGGGAGCGTCTGTATAGTTTATGTATAACCTTACGACCCACTAACAACATTATCATAGTGATTGTCGTAATGAGGACACAGTTTCAATCCCAAGAAAATAACATCAATCCGATCCAAGTACTCGCTCAGTATCTATACTTATACCAGTCTGCCCACCCTTAAATGTTGGTCGATTGGTTAAGTGTCAGCGCTCTCGCCTCCGTGGATTCAAACTCTTTGCATACAAGGTTGGACAGTGATGTTTTTCAATTGAAAATCCGTGCACAAATACAGTTCTATAAAGGTAAAACTTCCTATGGTAATGCACACCTATAAAGACTATACATATCCAATCTTATCCACCGTATTTTGCGGTATACAAGGCGCACCAGGTAACTAGGCATCCTTTCACATTTTAGGGGGGTTTTCATGTATGCCTTCTAGTCCAACAAATACTGTAGTTTTTCTCTGCCCTGCATTTGTGCTATCTGCCTTTCTCCATTCTCCCCTCCACCCTTCGCCCCATCGCCAGAAGTGGCGTGTCTGCGGTTGCAGGCTGGTACAGAACCAAGGCCACAGGCATTTAATCATTGATAGACTTTTCCCCCCCTTTGCTATCGGCCAGCAGGCAGCCCCGACTGAAATACAAGCAGACCTGCTGATTCACTCCCTGCGGTCTTCAGACACACTCAGAGTCTGAAATACAAAAAAAGCAGGAAAAGATGCACATATATTACTGTTGCACACACATGCAGACAGAAACGCCTTTCATTTGTGCGCTTGTGTCTGTTCGCCTGTCTGGTCGATCCCATCAGGGATTCAGAGGCCCAATCAGTGGGAACAAACATAAAAACATAGAGGAGATCAAAGTATATTTGACCGTAAAGAGAAGAAGATACCGTGTTTGCTTTAGCTTCGGGCATGTATAGCCAAGCTTCACAATGCAAAGAATACATCTGCCTGTGTTCATTTTACCTCTACACAAAAATAAGTCAACGCTGGTGTATTTGCTTGTTAGTTACACAAAAGGAGAAAGAGAAATCTGTATCACAATTGTGGGCTTTAGAAATATTACAGTGTTAAGCTCATTTTATTATGGGAGCCACAGACTCACACGGGGTGCAATTGCAAACCACAGAAATAAATGGCAACATTTAAAAAAACAGACGATCGGTCGTAAGTTGAATTTGTTCGTAAGTTGCTTCAGTGCTATATTTCGTCAGGACCAGAACGGGGACAGGACCCAATTGCGTTACGTTTCTCACCTGAGGAAGGGCTGTGCCCACGATCCGGCGCTCACTATGCGCGGGAAGCAAGTCGCTCTCGTATTCGGATTGTAATCCGAACACGGAAGTGGATCCTCCATAGCGAGCAATGGCGGTGTCAAGGACGGCAAAACAGATCCATAGCCGGGAAAGGGAGCAAAAACGTGGTCAGGGTCAGAAACGGGTCATAAGCCGGGACGGGAGAGCAGACGTGGTCGGGATCAAAAACGGGTCGTAACCGGAGACAAACTGGAGCAAAAACGGGACAGGTGGGAGTCAGGGTCGGAAAAGGCTTGCCTAGTATACACTGAGGTTCGCAGACTGACTGACAAAAGGGGACTGATAGGAGTGGGTATAAATAGGGACAGGGAGCCAATCAGAGTCGAGGCAGTTTGGCGTCAAAGGAGCGGGCACAGGTGAATCGTATCAGTAATCATGTCATATTTTGTATGTTTAAGATTTACATATGTATGTTTAAGGCTTGCATAAGTAACCTCTATTGTTTTGTGCCAAAAAAATAAACATTTCATGAAATAATATGTTCTATAAAGATGAATAAAGTTAAGTGTAACTTACTTTTGGAAGATGTGCTTCTAGAGTTCCTCCTCCATGGTTAAAAGTGGCCGAAAAAAAGCGTTCCGACCATTTTCTCAACCACATCAAGCTTTCTTATTCCACTCTTATTTCAAAAGAAATTTCTCGCCTCTTCTTTACACTTTACACCAAAAATATTGGATGAATTCGCAAGATATTAAACAATAAAAATGTCAAAGTTTGTATCGCGCAGGAGATACAGTACACGTAGTATGTTTACACACAAACTAGGAAGTAGAAGCCGGATTTCTTCTTCGTGGTGGATGCTGGGTGACCTCTTACAGCGCTACCACACGCCGGTAGCGCCAGAAAGAAGCACGACAGTAATGTCGTGTACTCTGAAAAAGGTGCACAATAAAAAAATCTAACTGACAGCAATGTCTGGATATTTTTTGATATCCCGAAAAAAATGTTCATATATAACGTTTTACGTAAGTCGAATGTTCGTAAGTAGGGGAGCGTCTGTACGATTCGATACAGAGTCTAAAATCCGATACCTTGGTAATACGTAAGGAAAAACGATCTATTTGTTTTTTTACACTTACGCAATTGCCCAAGCCATTTTTAGGAATTTTAGGAAATTAAAGCCTACCTGAAGTGAATCATTGGTTTAGTCAAGATGACGTTGTCAGAAACCAGAACAGGATCAGGACCCAATCGCGTGACGTTCTCACACAAGCCTTTTATTTTACGGGAAATGGGGAGTCATACACGTTAGGCAGCCGGTCTGGTGTGGGAAGACAGGAAGCCAGAGACTGACGAGATCGATTCCAATTGACCGAGTTGAGATCGGACGGATAGGGTCGATACCGGATAGGACGGGACAGACATACAGGATAGATAATGAAACAGGATATCGAAAATAAACAGGAAAAACAAGACTGGAACAAAAACTGGAGACCATAATAAACAGGACAAAAATAGACGGGAGCGTAACTGGAAACCATTATTAAACAGGACAAAGATACACAGGAACAATACCGGACTGGAAATGCCAACAGGAAAACAGGGCTGAGTCAGAACCCATGACTTGCGGGGCAGAGGTTCGTTGACGGGCTGACAAGGGAAATGGTTAACGGGCCGCAGCTTGCGCCTCACGGGCGGCATTATCTCAGGAGGTAGAGTGCTCGTCTTGGGATCAAGAGATCGCAGGTTGGATTCCCAGCTCCTCCGTGTTATATGTAGAAGTGTTCTTGGGCAAGACACTGAATCCCTAACGCCCCCAATAAGCATGGCCGCTATTTGTGCGTGAGTGTGTGTGTGTAGGGTAAGTGTGAAGCACATTGGAAAGCTCTTTGGGAGGTCTTCATTGACTTGAAAAGCGCTATATAAATGCAGACCATTTACCATTTTCCAATCAGGCGCCATGGCAACCGTGACAGACGTGTTAGGCAAAATGCTGTTTGTTTTTTTACTTGCAATATGATTGGTTGACTGACCTTCTATGGGAAGCTGATTTAGGTAAAGATCTCAGTTATCCCAAGTAAGTGAGTTATGCACTAATGTTATTTGTTCGATGATACATTTTCGTTATTTTTTTCACCGATTGTGTCTGGCGGGCCGGATTAAAAAATGTGGCCGTACTTCGACTACCATATACAAAAAAGGAGAATAATAATAAACCTGCCCGGCTGTTAAATCAATACTAAATTGCAATGGGAACGCATCCCAATGTCCTTCTCATTACGCGTTTCAGCAGCAACAGCAACAAATTTGACACATTTACGACCTTAAGTATTAAAAATCGGTGGAGGCCAGCCAAATTGGAAACAACCAAGTGATATAAATTACAAGAAAATGCACCCCTATGTGAGTTTTTCTATCCCCGCTGATGAGGTACAACATTTTTATCCAATGTTTTATATCGTAACATTAGATATGACACTTAGTTTATAAATGACCAAATGGTTATATGGCTCTTCTTGTCTTTTTTTTTTTTAATAGAAAATATAGACAGGCAAGAACTGCAGTTCCGATGAGCAAGCGACTGGCTTGTCAGTCCTTTAGAAAATAATGAGGCTCATATTATTACTCAAAATCTTGGTGACAATATGAACTATAAGTAATCAGCCAAATCCCAAAAAGCAGGACCAGCCGTATCTTTTTCCATCACAGGTTTGATTAAACACAGGTAATATTTCACATAATGAAAAGCCGATGCCGCAGAGCTCTAATAATGTTATCGCTTGCAAAAAGATGATGAAAATTGTGATACGGCCTATCTGCCTTATGAATTTAGGGTAACACTGTGAACTTGTGTCCAGCCGAACACTATGGAACCAACCTTTTATATTCTCCTTATATTAAAGGTCTGGGGTTATTCATATGTCTTTAAATTGTAATATTTTATCATAATACAAAGGACCCTCGGGCGGCACGGCGGATTAGTGGTTAGCGCGTCCGCGGCACAATTCTGAGGTCATGGGATCAAATCCAGCCACCAGCCTTCCTGTGTGGAGTTTGCATGTTCTCCCCGTGCTTGTGTGGGTTTCTTCCGTGCAATCCGGTTTCCTCCTACCTTCCAAAAACATGCATGTAAGGTCAATTGGCCGGTCCAAATTGTCCCTAGGTGTGAATAAGTAGGTGAGTGGTCTGTCCCCTGCCCACTGCATAAACATAGCTGGGATGGGCCTCCAGCACCCCCGCGACCCTACTGAGGATGAGCGGTGCAGATAATGGATGGCTGAAAGGAAGGACCCTCGATTATCGCGAGCGTTATGTTCCAAAAAGAACCCGTGATAGATTTATTTTAGTTGTTGTACCATTAGATTTACTATTAAAATCAAAGAACAAACATTTTCTACAAGCCCAACTATTCGTTCAACAAGTAAAATTACTTTACACTGTACCTGTAAGCATTTATTTATTTCCAATACCTACTGTATTGTTAGCCAATCAGAATGCAGAACACATTGCATGATAAAAATCTGTGAAGCAGCAAGACAGTTAAAGGTGAACCGCGTTATATTGAGACATTACTGTATTCAAATTTTAGTTGATTTAGACCTTCCATTTTGTTAAAACCCCAATGTGTAATATTTGACCACTAGATGGCATTGTATAGTCTGGTGCGGGCGAGGGCCAGTGATACACGACACAGTGTAGCGGCAGGATTTTGGACAAAAATGGCAAAGATACAAACGGTGATTCCACGGTATAAAAGAAATACTAATTTCTTGAACTATGTTTTTTTTTTTAATAAAAGTTAACCTTGGTGTGATAGTTCATGTATTTTTGCACCATATTCAAATCAATGTTTTTGTTTTTACTGGATGAACATTTTTTGTACCAATAGGAGACACTAAATTTTACACACTTTAAACGGTAGACAGTAATTGTTATTCCTATATACTGGTAATTATGAGCAGCATTTTTTTAGTTTGTGTACAGTATAGTAAGGTTTTTACAAGCACTTTCACAATCGGCCCCACGGGCCACATATATCAGGCTTTCGAACAAAAAATTTTAAAAGATCACTTAAAATCGTAAAAGAAATACGACTAACAAAAATGTGTCTTGTCACCAGTCTCTTTTCCTGTGTCTTCCTCGAATAAGAAATGTGGTTTTCATTAAGCATCAATGCGCTCAAGGGCATTATTCAAAAAGCTGACTACAATTTTCAGTTACTCTATATTTTTTGATCATTTATTTATTATATTTATCAAGAAATGTATCAAATTTCTGAGCTAGCCATGTTGTATTTGGAGTGTTTCAATGCATGATATTCAGTGTTCATTTTACCTCTGAAAAGTGATGGGTCGCATGCTCAAAAATCTATGGGTCCCAACAGAGATCTATGGGTCCCCAAAATTTAGTGTTATCGAGGTTGAAATTGTAAATCGGCGACAAATATGGAATACAGGAAAACAGGAATATAATTTAGTCCATTTTGGCAGAAAAGTCCTTTTCTTGCTAGAAGTATTCTTTTATTTTCTTTCGTCGAATCGTTCGCTTCAACGCACGTGTTTTCCTTGCCTTTGCGATCTTCTGAAGAATTTCTCCACCGTTTTTTCGTGCCGGAAATATATGCCGTTGTTATCACTTTCTGCATTTCGACTTATACTGACACTGAAGAAATTACCAATTTTGTGTTGATTTTCACCCTAACTCGACAACAAGCACCACAACAGTGACGTAATCTCGAAGCAACGAGATCTCATTTGCCGAGATTGGCGTGCAGACGAAAACTCGAACCGTGAGACCAAAACAACAATGGCGGATCTGCCTGACGAAAAGTTTGGAGTGCGGTAAATCCTTGTTGAAAAAAATAATCGGGTAATAATGACAATTTTGTGTCAAAAAAGTTGCGTCCCGGGGACGCACGTTGATTCGACACTAAGCGTCCCCAGCGAAAATGATGCATCTAGGACGCAGGGACGCGGGCAAATGAGAACACTGGATATTACATTTAGTGATTCTTGTTACGGTGCACTATTTTTCACTGCACTGCCGTCACGAAAAAAATTGCTCTTACCACTTTGGTCAGTCTCCAAGCATTAACTTGTAAATGTTTTCTCCTATTTATCTTGTCATTCTTTTATCGAATTTTTCTCTATTCAATTTTTATTATGCTCCTATCCTGGAGTAAATAAAAAATTCAAATCAATTATTTTAACCCAATGCGGCCCGGGGCAAAGATTGCACAACCCTGACTTAAACAGGAACTCAAGTTCATTCATTCAGTTTAGAAATGTAGTCAAATTATTGTAGTCTTCCTGAGAGGATGCAAGCTTTCCCCTCGATAGGTTCAACTCCGAATATCTCCCCCACCCAGTTCTCCTTCTCTTCTTTTACCCTGGTTTTCAATCACATTATCACCCTCTCCAAAGGCCCTACCCCCTTCCGGCCAAACAAAATTTCACCCTGGAACAGGGGGGATTAATGACCTCTCCCTCATATGTGCACGCAAAGGCACACAAGCACACACTATGGTTTTTCTGTACGTCTGTTGGATTATCCTTTGCTATTTCTTTGTCGTTTCGGTGAGGTTTGAGTGCATTCCGATGTACAAACCACAGTTGATTTACAAAGGTGCGTATTGTATATTCTCTTAAGAACACACATGCAGGAAAACATTTTCAGAGATCACGTAACAGCTTCCATTAACCGTGTTATGCAATCTACAGCAAACAGCAGCAAATACATTACAATATTAGCCATCGACGAGACCAGAGGCTTGAGTGCTTTGTAGTGTGGCGCTTGTGAGGACGTCATAGTAATGGTTCTGTGCCCCCTGCTGGCAGGAGGACGTGGTTTGGATCGTGGCCAATGAATAAGACCTGCACGCACATAATTGTCCACCAGGAATTTGAAATAGCACAGATTTTTGGTTGTTGTTATTTAAATGAAGCGCCGGTGTAATTGATTTTATTTATTTAGATTTATTGCATACAACTTCCATATAATTCATTGTGTGTTTAAATATGTATGCGGCACAGTACTACACTATTATGTAGATTTATGGTACTTGTTTTCTTCTACATGCTTGTATGTATTAAAAAAAAATAAAAAACGTAGAATGCATTTCATCTCCTTAAGCGTATTTTGAAATGTACCAAATTTAATCTTTCTCATACAGAGCTTTTTGGATGTAAATTGTTTTTTAGTAATTACTGCGAGGTGGCGCCATATTAGGTTATTGGTTAAAAAGAAAAATTATTAAGTGTGCGAATAAAAATGTATATTTCTATATTTATTTTTTGGGGTTATACAGTCCCTGCAATTGGCTGATGATCAACCAGTAAAAAATGATGGATGGAGGGATGGAAGGAGGGAGATATGAAGGCAGGAATAGATGGATGGACAAACAGATGATGTGTGTTGATGGATGGCTGGATAGATAGATGCATAGATAGATAGATAGAAAGATAGATAGATAGATGTTCTGGTCTCTTTGTCAGTTTTTCGCCTGTCAAGTCATGTTTACAGTTTTTTAAGTTACAAATAGCATCAAAGGGGTTCACAGATCACCATCACAACTTCCCCTTGTCTGAAACCTTCATGAGGAAAAGGAAATAGTAAAAAGAAAAACAGGATGAAAAAAATCAACTCATTTATTGCCATAACTTATTGATGCATTTTCAGAAGCATTGTCCCTGAGTGCCAAAACGTAAAAATATGTTTGTTTGTTTTTTGTTTTACTTGGAAAAACGTTGGTTTGGCGCTGCTCATCAGTAATTATCAGGCCTCTGGGAATTATTTCGGTATGTTTTTTGGAAAGCAAAGTCCCCTTGTGTTTATAGGAAGTATTGTTTAGATATTGGAGGGATCACCAATGAAATAGAAAAAAAGCACCAAAGTGAAAGTTCTGCTTATCCTTTCATACAAAACTGTTTTTCTCAGAGTTTTTTGGGGAAATGAGTGTTTTCCAGAAACATAGCAATGTTCAATTGTTGTTAACAAACAATGGTAAAAGCTAGAAACATAATTTATTTTCCTAATGAAATATGAGGGTTGAAGCTTCATTTTGATATATCCTTTTCCTACATAGCTACAAAACATTTTTTTTGTAGGCCTTCAAAAATAAAACAATTGGCAAAAATTGGCTCCCACTTGCTCTTCCCATTAGAGAGAAACATCTGGCATTAAATGAATTAAGAAACCTTGAAAAGGGGGTCGCACAGGCGGTAATCCCCCTTCCAGGATAAGCAGGCTGCAATGATTGTTTTGAGGGAATAAACAAACAATGCGTAGTCAACATCAACAAGAAATATAAATAATAACTGAAATCACACAAAAAGTCCAGCTGACAGCTGCACCAACCTTCCTGTCTTAAAATCTTAAGTGATGCAGCAGGTTCTAGATAATGAGGTCCATCAAGTCTAGTACAACGGCTCAGAACACATTCAGACGCACCCCCCTCCCTCAAGTACCAGAAAACAAAATATGAGGTAAACATCCCTATAAGCTTTAGAACATAAGTGTGTCTTAAGTCTAGATTTAAACATTTGCACTGAGGTTCCAAATCTTATCTCAGAGGCTACAGTTTCCTCGAATGAAGAACGGTATCAAACCGTCAGATTTCTTCTTGGCTCTTGGATTCACTGATATACCAGAATTTTCCAAGCAGAAGCTCTGAGCATGAACACAGAGCACAATCAAATTAGACAGATAAGAGGGAGGCGAGTCCATGCACACGTTTATATTAGCAACAGAACATTAAATCACATCTCAAACTGACTGGGACCCAGTGCAGGTCAGCTAAAATTGGGAAATGATGACACAAGTTTCTCTCTGCAGCATTTTGCACCAGCTGCAAAACTTTTGATGCTAGACCTGCAAAACATGAAGGAACCTATTTATCTCCCCCTTAAAGATAAGCTTTCTAACCAGTTTTTTCTTTTGTCTTGCGCCGACAGCCAAGAAAGCAGCAGACGGCTCGGTCATCGCCAACGGATACTGCGACTTTTGCCTGGGAGGCTCAAAGAAGACGGGCTGTCCAGAGGACCTCATTTCCTGTGCAGACTGTGGGCGCTCAGGTAGGGTTTAGATCAAGGTGTCTTGAAAGACCAAGGTGGTCCCTTTGTGATTCTATCGCAAATATGTAGTCTTCGTTATAGGCACCCACAATTTTTAAAAGGACAGAATTTATCAATGTTTTTTTCAATCCATTAACTACAAATCATGTACATAATGTAGAAAATGGGAAAGCAGTGATGGGGTGTTTCATATGGTGGCTCTTTTTACATTTTAGGGGCATCAGTCAATTCATTCCAACTCATGAATACTGGCTTGACATTTACTTGACTTGCATTCAATTGCAAGTTCATTGATAAGTTTAGAGTTTAGTAGAAACTCCAGACAAGGAAAGAAATGAATTTTGAACTTGCAGGGAGAACAGGCGAGGACTGTACATAAACCTCTTACAATACCAAATTCCAAATCTGTTCTCTTAGGTTCCTAAAAGCAGATATGTCCTGAAGTTATGGAAATCAAAGAAAAGACAGATTATTGGCCAATTGTGTAAATGATATAAACAGTCCATAATAGTCGAAATAACGAATGAAGGTGAAGTCCATCCATCCATTATCTGCACCGCTTATCCTCACTAGGGTCGCGGGGGTGCTGGAGCCCATCCCAGCTATCTTCGGGCAGTGGGCAGGGGACACCCTGAACTGGTTGCAGACAGTCACAGGGCACACAGGGACAGACAATTCGCTCCTTCGTTTACACCCAAGGACAATTCGGACCGACCAATTAACCTGACATTTAGGAAACATTTAAGAAACACTGCGCCGCCGTGCTGCCGAAGGTGAAGTATAATGGTCAAAATTACAAACTGGCATTCTATGAAATAGGTGTTTAATATTAAAAAACGGATAAACACATTATCAATCTCACATTATATCTGTTCAAAATGTACAATTAAAAATGTATTTTAAAGTTTTAAATACCCATACTAAATAATAGAAAAATTTGTACTATTTCAATAACTAATATTTACTTAAAGGTAAAAACGTACAGTCTATACTTCAAATGAGTCATAATATGTCATTAATTTAAGTTAAGGCGGTTTTCTGCTACTTGGTGGCATTTGTGTCTCAAGTTGGACATGCATGTCAGGAAATCAACTTCATGTTTCTTCGAAAGCAATTTTTGAAAATGAAAAGCTACATTGTGTTATAGTGTTTCCTTTTTTAAATCTTTTATGGAGAATGACATATGAAAAACAATAATTGTTTCATATTTTAATACCTCAGGATGTCATATTGAAACTTTTTATTTCCAATTAAAGTAAAGTCCTTTTTTTGTAAATCCATATATGACTATTCATTTCTGTGGAGCAATAAATTCAAGTATTAACAATTTAAACGCTGATAGACTGTCGAATGCTCTCAGCAAGAAAATATTTCCCAAACAAAAACACACATACAATTGCCCACTTTATATGAGAAAGTCAGAATGAGTTCGAATAAGTTAGAACAAGAACCCAACAAAAATATATCTCATTTTCCATCCATCCATTATCTACACTGCTTATCCTCATTAGGGTCGCTGGGGTGCTGGAGCCTATCCCAACTACACTTGGGCAGTGGGCAGGGGACACCCTGAACTGGTTGCCAGCCAGTCGCAGGACACACAGGAACAGACAACTCATTCACACCTAAGGACAATTTGGACCAGCCAATTAACTTGACGTGTATGTTTTTTGGGGAATGTGGGAGGATACCGGAGAGCCCGGAGAAAACCTGCACAGGGAGAACATGCAAACTCCACACGGGGAGGCTCGATAGCTGTGCTTGAACACTGAACCTCTGCACCGTGGGGCTGCGTGCTAACCACCCAATCTCATCTTAATTCTAGAAATGTATTCTGACCATGTCAACAAAACGCAATCTAAAAAATTGAAGCGAACACGACTGGAATAAATTGTTGGAATAGAGACACTCCAAGTTTGTTCTGAAGTCAAGCATTTTTATTCCTTGTTGTCTCCAAATCACAATGGATTTTTTGAACACAACAAAATGCATTTCTTCATGATTCGGCTCAGTAATATGAAAAACAAGATGAACTACAGAAATTTGTATCATGTTTGTTTCGTTGACGGTCACTTTATCAAATCAAGAAAACACGAAAAGTCCTAAATTGTGTATGTTTATGATGATACATGATCTTATCTAAATTCTGATTCACTGATTACATTGCTTCTAAAATAAAATAAGGTACATTTAGTTAGTTTCAATTTCCTGTGTGAAAAAAATGTCTGTGGCTATGTTGTAAATTGCATTCCATTTCCATAAATCTAATTATTTATTTAGATAGGATAATCTTCTAACAGGAAGTTAGTGCCTTTAATCAAGTGTAATTTATTCCGAATGTGTACTCTTTGTGTATGTCACAACCAGAACGGAATCAGGACCGAATTGCATAACGTTAACCACAAGTTTTATTAATAGAAAGAGGGAGGGCAGCGCCCATGATCCGGTGCTCGCTGGACGCAAGAAGCAAGCTGCTCACACACAGATCTTGAGCCGAATACGGAAGTGGATCTTCAGTAGCGGAAGATGGCGGTGTCAAGGACGAAAAAACAGGTCGATAGCCGGGACAGGAGAGCAAAAACTTTGTCGGGATCAAAAACAGGTCGTAAGCCGGAGACAGACGGGGAGAAAGGGAATGGACAGGTGGAAAAACCTGTGCAAAAACGGGACAGGCGGGACTCAGGGTCAAAATGCTTGCCTTGTAACAACAGAGCTTCACTGACGGACTGACAGCTGGAGAGTGAAAGGGCTGTGTTTAAAAAGGGACAGGGAACCAATCAGGCAGCCCGCAGCGGCTGCACCAAATGAGTGGGCAGAGGTGATGCTAGTCAGTAATCATGACAGTGTATTGAGTGGTATAAAATCAAGAAATATGTTTTTGGATGTACACGTATATAGTTATTTATTTTTATCCCCCCCCAAAAAATAAAAGGAAAACCCAAAACATGTAGGTGATTTCTAACAAATAAGCTAAAGCTTACGAAACACTGTTCTTAAAATCATAATAGTGTAGTTAGATGCAATATGCCTTTTTTTTTGTAAAAATGAACTGTACAGTCAGTGAAAAGCAATGATTCTTTTCTTCCTTATTTAATGAAATCAGATGTCCTCGTCAACATCACCTGAATAACTTTCAGGAAGTTATGGCGAGATGGCTGGCAAAACTTGAAGTACAGAGCGTTCTGGTGAAAATTGTGTGTGTGTGTGTGTGTTTTGAATGTGTGTGTGTGCATGTGTGTGTTTTTGTGCACCCAGGCCACCCATCCTGTCTGCAGTTCACAGTGAACATGACAGCTGCAGTGAGGACTTATCGCTGGCAGTGCATCGAGTGCAAGTCCTGCAGCCTGTGCGGCACCTCTGAGAACGACGTAAGATTTCGCTCCATTGGAAATTTGTGCAAAATGTAGCAAAGAAGCTAAGCTCACTACAGTCATTTGCGATCATTTCTCGACACTGGAAAATCGGCCTAGAAAAAGGATCACGTCGTTTTTCGAGTAGCCAGGGTTCCCGCGGATTCTTGAAAAGTCTTAAAAAGCATTATATACATTAGTCTAGAACTAAGGCCTTAATTGGCTTTAAAATATCTTAAATCCAATTCTTAAAAGTCTTCAAAATAGATTTATGTTTGTTTGAACTAAAAATATTTAGTAAAAAAGTAAATTTATCTAGATTCATGATAAATATGCTCATCGATGTAGCAAAGGAGTTCTATGGAATTAGTTGTGAGAGAGCTGTTTTTCAGAGGGAAAGTTTTTAAATGGACCAAAAGTTGATTAAAAAACATTAAAATAAACATGTGTTTACAATTGCCTCTAATTCATGTGGTGAGTGGTGGCTTTTTTTGTTGACTTGGTCTTAAATTTGATTTCAAAAGGCATTAAAGAAGTCTTAAAAGGCCTTGAATTTAATTTGCTTTCAGCTGTAGGAACCCTGGTAACAATGTCTAAAGTTGTACTCCGACAGAACACTTCAGGATGTGGTTTCTGTTTTTTCACAAAATTCCAGATCTAGAAACACGCATTGATAGTATTAAAGTTAATCCCACAAATCTTAATAGTCAGAAACGTGTCTTCTTAATATAACACCCATGCAGTAAATTACAGAAATCTCACTGTATTTTCCACACCTTCCACCAGATTATTTTTTGTGATATTGTTTTCATATATAACGCACACCGGACTTTAAGAGACATAGAATATAGACTACTGTATGGGTTATGGTTGTACTAAAAACAAATACCGTATTTTCCGCACTATAAGGCGCACCGGGTTATACGGCGCACCCCGAAAAAATATTTTTTGGTCCTATATTTGACATACATAAGACGCACCGGATTATAAGGCGTTACAATGGGAGCGTCGACAAAACAGTCAGGTAGTTCAGTCAAACTTATTACCCCCTTAACATTTCCAAAGCTTGCAAAGAAGCAAATACGTGTCGAGAACACGTGCGGATGCGGTGTCCGTACGATGTCACTCAAATGCATGGTTCCAAATATCATTCGGAAGGTTAAAGTCTTGGGATTCAAGAAATGCCGACCATTCCTTAGTTTCTATTTTCTTTTTCGCTCGCAACTTTACTGTGCATATGACAATAAACACTTGGAATTGAGTTTAATTTAAAAATAGACACTCCATTCCATCCATTATCTGTACCGCTTATCACAGAAACATCGAGTTCAGTCTGAAACAAGAAACAGGGAAAATATATAGCCGGAGTAGCTCACCGAAGTCGTTGTGTTCAATAATAATGTGCAACCGTGGTCCTCTTATCCAGGAGAATAAAATATTTACAAATACAGAATAGTAAAAAATGCTTTCTCTATGCCGTCAACCCAACGTGCTATTCACATTCATCTTTTTCGGCCAATTGCAGGCTTTGTTTTGCCGCTTTAGCCTATGCCAGCCTGTAAATTATAAAAAGGATCCGCCCCTTTTACCTCCGAATAACTTTAGCCAATAGTGATCGATTCAACTGATGATTGACACATCTTTTTCGGCCAATTGCAGGCTTTGTTTTGCCGCTTTAGCCTATGCCAACCTGTAAATGATAAAAAGGATCTGCCCCCTTTACCTCCGAATAACTTTAGCCAATAGTGATCGATTCAAATGATGATTGACACATTGGTTAGCCAATGAAACGCCGGTAAATAAATCCCAGCATACACCGCGGACTACTTGGCGTTCGGGGGAAAATCTAGTCGGCGGCTGCTGCATTAGTTGCAAGACTTAATATTGAGCCATAAATAAGGCGCGCTGTATTACATGGTCTGCTTTTGAAAAAAATAAAGGCTTTTAGGTGCGCCTTATAGTGCGGAAAAATAAGTACTATATTTATGCATTAAATGTCCGGTTGCAAAATATCGCAGATCACAATAGCAAAAGTTGGGTGCAACAGGAATTGAACCTGGGTCGCAGCATGGATCATATATGGTCCATTAGACTCCTAGACATACAGATGGCTGACAAAAAGGCATTAGCTTCGAGGTCATCATAATACTATTTTCAGTCATCGTACCATGTTGATAATTTTTTGGCCAGGCCGAAAGAATTTTATCGGTTAACCGGTTCGTGGTACAAAAAGGGTCGGGGACCACTGAAATACAGTATTGTATCACCGATTTGAAAGGTATTTACGGAGCGCATGAGATTCTGAGCTGAATGAAAAGAAAGGCATTGTGGGAAGTAATTAACTCATCCTGAAATATATTAATAAACGCATGGGAGCACATATTCAACAATTTTTGTCACTTGCAATGCTTAGATTGAGCTAAGAAAAAGTGAAACAAGATTTTATACAGATTTTTTTAATCCCTTTTCTCATTTCTCTAACATTTGTATCTAGTACCGTGACTGAAAATTGTGAAATAATGATAAGACCTATTGCCTTTTCCTCTCTTTTAAGTCATTAGTGGCCTGATGGCTCAAATTTGGCACTCTTTTGACCGCTGTCTGGGCTTTTACCCCTGTTGACACCATTGTGATGCAAATGTGGTCAGAAAAATATTACTGATTAATCAATAATTGCACAAATATGACAGTACACCTCTAAGAATGTTCCATACATGAGGAACATGGGATAATAAAGCGCACTTTTAAAATATCTGGACAATTTGGTGTTTTTGGGTGCGCCTTACATTCCATAAAATACAGAGTATGTGTTTTTTATTTTATTTGTAGAATAAATCCATAACTACTTATCTACTACTCTTTCCTATGTTTACATTCAAGAAAATCCAGCTCGTATGGCTTGCATATTTAAATATGTTGTTCTTTAGGGCTGCGCTGTCATGGGAATGGTCACGACCAGGGATGGGTACCAAAAACTGGACTTTTTTATGTATTAACGTGAATTCAAACAATACTTTATCAGCAGTGAATGTGCAGAAGTTGAATAGTTGGTAATGTTCCGGGGCGCATGCCACATTGTACACACACTAGTGCAGTGGTTTTCAAATACTAGTATACTGAAAGGTACATAAAAGCACTTTAAGGGTTACTTAAGGTTTTAAAAAGTAGCATCGATTCATAACCACACTGAATAAATGGTAAATGGTCTGCATTTATATAGCGCTTTTCAATCAATGAGACCTTCCAAAGCTCTTTACAATGCGCTTCACACTTACCCATTCACACACACACACACACACACACACACACACACACACTCACACAATAGGGAGCCAGCCATGCAAGGCGCCTACCTGCTAATTGGGAGCATTAGGGATTCAGTGTCTTGCCCAAGGACACTTCGACCTATAGCACGGAAGAGCCGGGAATCAAACCTGCGACCTCTTGATCCCAAGACGAGCGCTCTACCTCCTGAGCTAATGATGCCCAGTGTTTGCTTGAATAGTACTTCCACTGTAAATAAATAGAAAAAAGTCAGGTTCACATAGCAGATCATAATGCTCATTTTAAGTTTAATTTTTTCGTATTTACTATATTTTTAACTGACTTTAAACTTTGATATCATATATGGAAAATATATGATACTTGGCTCACCCTGATTAGTCATCTGCTGCTACACTAAAATATTTGAACAGCCGACACTACCTTTTAAAAAGATTCCAAGCATTTCGTTGAATGACTTTTGTTGCACTGCTTCGTATGTGTTAATGCAGATTATTGACTGCTCCGCTAATTGATTTAGATTGACAGCTGCGGACAGAGTCTGCAAATGAATGTCTTAATTGTGGCACAATGTGTTTCTTTTCGTTGACATTTCCCCTCTGATTCTGCTCTGATCATAGTCCATATGGACAGTGGGAATCTTGCTAATCCATTCATGCGTGCCACTCATTAGATGATGAAGCCTTTGGCTAACGAAGGGAGTCATAGTTACTTGCGCCGTTTACTTGCGCTTTATTGAATTTCTTCACTTTGACATTCAGAGCACTAAGCAGATATTGCGATGGTTGGTTTGAATTAAATAGTTGGATTTCCCGGGTCTGTACCAGTTCTAAGCCTGCTGCTTCACGCCCGCCAATAAGAACTGCCAGAAATCGGGCAGGGAGCGCTGCCGCATCGACGCGGGCCACAGCTGGGGAGATACTCGACCTTGTGACCATCCACATTGAATTTAAAGCCACAGGGTTCAAAATTTAGGGAAAAAATAAGCAATTTTTAATCCAGAATTTATGATATTTGTCATTGCAAAGTCATTTTTGATATTATTCTTTTTTTCTTCATCAGCTCCATCATTTGTTTTAAATTACTTAAACTGTTCTAGGTTTAGTCAAACTGTGCTTTCTTTTTTACTTTAATTTTGTCAGAAATGAACAAGTACCAAAAATCGATATCCGTATGAATATCCAACTGTAAAAGTACCAGTTCAAACGTGAAAGGTACCCATCCCTAGTCAATACCGCAGTGAGGCATATACTGGACTGTCTCAGAAAATTAGAATATTGTGATAAAGTTCTTTATTTTCTGTAATGCAATTAAAAAAACAAAAATGTCATACATTCTGGATTCATTACACATCAACTGAACTATTTCAAGCCTTTTATTATTTGAATATTGCTGATTTTGGCTTACAGCTGAAAAAAACTCAAAAATCCTATCTCAAACTATTAGAATACTTCCTCAGACCAAGTAAAACAAATAATTTTATAACAGCAAAACTAAATCAAACATTTGAAAATGTCCATTGATGCACTCAGTACTTGGTTGGGAATCCTTTTGCACGGATTACTGCATCAATCCGGCGTGGCATGGAGGCAATCAGCCTGTGGCATTGCTGAGGTGTTATTGATGCCCAGGATGCTTCGATAGCGGCCTTCAGCTCATTTGCATTTGTAGGTCTGGTGTCTTTCATCTTCTTAACTATACCCCACAAATTCTCGATGGGGTTCAGGTCAGGGGAATTAGCAGGCCAATCAAGGACAGTGATGCCATGGTCAGTGCACCAGTTACTGGTGGTTTTTGGCACTGTGGGCAGGTACCAGATCATGCTGGAAAATGAAATCCTCATCTCCATAGAGCTTTTCAGCAGATGGAAGCATGTAGTGCTCTAAAATCTCTTGGTACACAGTTGCATTTACTCTGGACTTGATGAAACACAGTGGACCAACACCAGTAGCTGACATGGCTCCCCAAACCATTGCTGACTGTGGGAACTTCACACTGGATTTCAAGCAACTTGGACTTTGCTCCTCTCCAGCCTTTCTCCAGACTCTGGCGCCTTGACTTCCAAATGAAATGCAAAACTTGCTTTCGTCTGAAAAGAGGACTTTGGACCACTCTGCAACTGTCCAGTGCTTCTTCTCCATAGCCCAAGTCAGACGCTTCTTCCGTTGTCTTGAGTTCAGAAGTGGCTTGACCATGGGAATACGGCTATTGTAGCCCATTTCCCGGACACGTCTGTGAACTGTGGCTTTTGATACCTGGACTCCAGCTTCAGCCAACTGTCTTTGAAGCTCCCCCAAATTCTGGAAGCGGCTCTTCTTCACAATTTTGTCAAGGCTGCGATCATCTCTCTTGGTTGTGCAGCGTTTCCGGCCACATTTTTCCCTTCCAATAGACTTTTGTGGATATGCTTTGAAACTGCACTCTGTGAACAGCCTGCTCTTTGAGAAAATTCTTTTTATGTCTTACCCTCCTGATGGAGGGTATCAATGATGGTCCTCTGGACAGCAGTCAGATCAGCAGTCTTCCCCATACTTGTGATTTAGTTTACTGAACCAAGCTGAGTGTTTTTAAGGCTCAGGAAACCTCGCAAGGTGTTTCGACTTAATTAGATGATTCAGGTGATTAGTTGAATAGCCTACTTGTATACTTTTTCATGATATTCTAATATTTTGAGATAGGATTTTTGAGTTTTCTTAAGCTGTAAGCCAAATTCAGCAATATTGAAATAATAAAAGGCTTGAAATAGTTCAGTTGATGTGTAATGAATCCAGAATGTATGACATTTTTGTTTTTTTAATTGCATTACAGAAAATAAAGAACTTTATCACAATATTCTAATTTTCTGAGACAGTCCAGTACAACAAAAGCGGCTAATTTCAATCCCTTTTAACCCATTATAACCCAAATTGAGTTGCAACATGACGAAATAATCTCTTTGGCACTGTGAAGTGGGCACTTGGAGAACTTGGAGACTTGGACTCCAAAAAGAGGAAAAGATCGGGCCTAAAATCTCCAGCTCGACCTGACCCAGGCTCGGAAGGATTAAAGCCTGAGCCTGACCACCAACTTCATTTGCAGGACCGAGCCCTAAAGCAAACACAAAAACTCATCTTTGAAGACTTGAGAAGAAGAAAACAATTGTTGATAACAAATTAAAGCCTATCTTATGTAAAAAAAAAAATCTAAGTTAAAAAAGACTATACATAGTTACATCTTTTTTTATTTATGTATCTGAAAATTTTCCATCATTGACAGATATTTTTAAGAAATGACAGGAATACTTTAAAACCGTTAGCTATTTTTACGGGTTTAAACTTGGACCATTATCCACAGCGGCAGTACATCCTGAAAAGACTAGAGAGGCAGAGAGACAAAGAAGAACAATAACGGGTGGATAACAATTTGTTTTCAAAAGGCAGTGAGAGAAAAGACTGGCCCAACCCAACCCGAACGTAATGATCGACATTTTGTAACCGGCCTGAATTTCCTGAATTTTGGGTCAGGCTCGGGCTTAAGATCTTACCTCTTATCAACTCATTTGGACGATAAACAATTAAAAAAAAAGACAACTAAAGTGAGTTTTGATGCCCAGGTGTAGATCGACTTTGTGCTAGCAAATTGTCACTCCGCCAGGTGCACCTCCAAGACGCTCCTCCGACTGCGCCGAACCGCCCGGCTTGGCGGAGACCGGTCCGCCAACCAAATTGGCAAACACGCACAGCGGGCCTTGCGCCGATAGGGAAATCAAGATCGGCCGGCATTTGCGCCACAGCGCAGGTGCACTGTCTGCAAAAATAGAGCCCTCCAGGTTATGAGTTGAATTGACCATTTGTTTTGTTTCTGTTCCAGGATCAGCTGTTGTTCTGCGATGATTGCGACAGAGGTTACCACATGTACTGTCTGAGCCCTCCTATGTCTGAACCTCCAGAAGGTATGTCCCAAAACTTTTTTTTTCTTTATCAAACAGGTTTATAATTTATATAATGTATTTGTGAGTGATAAACAGTTCTAAAACACCATGTTTGTTCTTGTATAATTATTAACTAAATAAAAAGATTGGGTCCGCGTTACACATGAGGTTTTACGGTAGTATATCACCCTCTTCGTGCAATGATTGATCAGTCGAAAAATATCACTGACCACAATCTCAAAATATTGGATGCTATGGGAATCAAACTCGGAACACGGCGTTGAGAGCAACTCAAAACATTTGCTCGCCCCTGGTTTAGATTATTGCCACTATGTACCAGTAATGTTGCTGTTGTTTGATTCCCACACCCTTAGGGTAGAGAGCTCTTAGAACATCTATTATCTGTAGTGTTTATCCTCAGTAGGGTCGCAGAGATGCTGGAGCCCATCCCAGCAATCTTGGAGCAGTGGGCAGGGGACACCCTGAACTGGTTGCCAGCCAGACCCAGGGCACACAGAGACAACTCACTTGTTCATTCACACGTAGGGACAATTTGAACAAGCCAATTAATATAGTTGTTTTGTTATTGGAATGTGGGTGGAAACTGGAGTGCCCGGAGGAAACCCAAGCAAGCACAAGGAGAACATGCAAACTCTGCAGAGGAAGGCCGGTAGCGCGATTTGATCCCACGACCTCAGAACTGTTCCGCGGATGCCCTAACCACTGATCCGCCGTGGCGCGCTCTTAGAACAGATCTGGAATGTTAAAAATTCATTGATGATTGTGCGTTGAATAAATTTTTGCCAAGAATTGGTTGCAACGGGAATTGTACCCAGATTGCAGCTCTGATAATGCTGATACCTAACCACTAAGCCATTAAAATGGTAAAGTTTGTAGGAAAAGGCATTTTATTTTATCTCATCAGCACATTCTTTCGACTCATGGTGCCACAGTGTACAACGTGGAAATGGAGCATTATGGGAACGAGTTCAGCCAAAACAACATTGTTAAATATGGCACCATGAGAAAAAAATTGTGTGATGAAGAGATAAAATCAAATGCCTTTTCCTATGTCATCTAGATCTGTAAGTGTCTCGTGAATTTATTTAGGCTTATTTTCATTATTATTATGATTGTAATTATTATTATTGTGATTTTCACGAATGTTTTTATTGGGCCGGGTCATGAGAATGTCGATAAACCAGTTCATGGTACCGAAATGTTCCAAGCCACTGCACTAAACTATGAAACAATCATTCAAAAAATTTGGCATAGGGGCCAGGCCATGAGAAAAAAAACAATGGAATATTTTTACAAGTATCTGATGATACAGTCTCCATTTGACATTTTTCATCAAATTGCTTGTGAAACAGCAACAATTAAAACGAAATGGACTGACACGGACTGTCACAGAATTATTTCTAACACATGCAACACTTGTGTTTCTTATCATATGTAACGTCACAAATCTCAAGTCCGTCCTAACCTAGTTGTCAAATCCTTTCCATCTGCTAACCACATTCCCAAATCTGATTTTCTGACATCAAGCTCTCATTTACAGCGTTACTTATTACTATGTGATGACGGATTATTCTGAAAAGCTTTACAATAGCGTTGATTGAAATCACAATTTACTGTGTATGTTCGTGTGTGTGTCGCAGGAAGCTGGAGCTGTCATTTGTGCTTGAGACAACTAAAGGAGAAGGCCTCCGCCTACATCACCCTCAATTAATCTGGAGAGCCAGCATTTCGTGCCTCATCTTCATCGCCCTCCTTCGACGGTACAACCTTTAACCCAGGCGACTTCATCCGAGGAGAGCAACTGATACTCCCGATGTCCATTCGTTACTCATGCTTTGGCTGCGGATGGATCACATTGACCTGAACCGAAATTTGGAACAACACGTACACTTGGGTGGTCCTTATGTTTAAGCTTTCTGATTTTTCATTGGCGAAGGTTTGAATATGGTGTGAAATCATGAGAAAACACTTCCTGTGAAGTTTCACATTGATCAGACTTATTTAAAGGGTACCCCGAAGCCATTTTAGAACAGTAGTCTAATAGGGTGGTCCTTACATATACGGAGAATTTCCTGAATGATCATTTCGACAAGCAAAGGCCTGCGTTTGATGTGAAACCATGAGATAACAAATCTTAAAAGTATCAGATGCAGCAAAAATATTTAAGATGCGCCCTAAAGTCAAATGCTCAATTCAATACCCACAAAATAAGGAAGTTATTTAATAACAAAACCAGGAACAAAGTAACAAACAAGGGATCCTAAACCCGAAATCAAACCCGACCATGGCCCAGCCTGAAACGAAGACCAAAACGGAAACGCAAGGATCAAGATATAATACAAAAACAATTGGGCGAAAAACAACAGAAAAATGTCCAAACCAGAAACAGGAGACAAAATCAATCCTGATGTAGTAATGAAAATGTTGTTATAAATGGTAAGGATAATTAAGGGACAGGTGAGTGGTGCTTGCACACACATGTGTGTAGCTCAAAATTCGGTTGGTGCCCTCAGGGGTAAAATAGTGTAGCAGAACCTAACATAACTTCCCCCTCAAGGGATGGACACCAGTTGTGTCACCCAAAAAATAAATAAAGAATTAAAAAATGAACCGAGGCTGCAACAATAGAAACGGGACGGCTAAAAGTCCTTGCTCCTTTTCCCTAAGACAGGAAACCAGGAGCAGCCAAGGGGCTTTTTCCCCGCCACAGAGAAAAGAAACCAAGAGTGGCCAAAGAGCTTTCTCCTCGCCGCCATGGCAGGAAGCCAAAGGCTGCTGCCAGGACAGGGATGTGGAAGCCTCCCCTTGGATCCTTTGGTGGGTGGGTCATTTGGTTCTAGAGGGTGGACCCAAGAGAGGGCAATCAGGAACTGAGGCAGGGGTGCTTAAGATAAGAAAGGTATAACAAAACCAGGAACAAAGTAACAAACAAAAACAAGTGAGCACAAAACAACTAACCAAATGTCCAAACTAGGAACATGTAACAAAAAAAATTTTTAATTCAGTAAAGACAGTGATAACGAAAATGGCCTTTGCCAAAATGCCATTATGATGGTCAGGATACTAAGGACAGGTGTGTGGTGATAGGACACACTTCTGCCCAGTTCCAAACCTATTTGGCGTCCTCTGGGGGAAGGTGACGTACCAGGTCCTTTTAAAAGATTTTTCTTTTGAAAAGTGCATTTGAAATGTGGGTTCAAAAGATTCACATAGAGTGTAAAATATTGAAGACAACATGTGTGCCACCTTGTGTGGTAAACCTTATTTTAGTATTGTCGGTCTTCATGGAGATCTTGGTCCCATACCAAAACAAGAACACCTCCTCCACTCCTAGGCTCCCTGCCTCCTTGACCATGGAAATGAAAGAACCAACTCAGCACTACCCTCATGTAGGGCAGCTGCTTTCTCATCATCGACTGGGGGTTCGAGCCAGACCTCCGTTGCTTTCCTCGTTGCAGTCGTCATACTTTTCACTCGAATACTTGGCTCACCCTAAATTACATCTGAAACGAAGTTCGAACAAAACCAGCGATAAATAAAGTATCATTCTAAAATGCACTTCAAATGAACTTCTTTTTTAAAAATCGTTTTATAAGCAGAGCTCTGATTGCTTATATTATCAAGCCAATTTGGCCCTGGGGCAACTCTAAAATATGCCTGATGCGTCTGAAGTTAACAAGATGTGTTTTCGCATGGTTTTACACCATATTCAGACCTTCACTTTTCGAAATATTGATTTGGGAAATCTCCCCATATATAAGGACCACCCCTAGTACACAGGCACAATTTCCTCCTTGGATATTAAAGAATTCATCAGCTGGCTCACAAAACATACACTCCAGACTGCCAAGGGCACTTCGGAGGAATACTACTCCACTAGAGCCCCCTCAAGGTCCCTTCAGATGTGCCGCTAAAGATCTTTCAATGCAATTCATTCAAGAAGCGAGGAAGAATGAACAAGAAGGTGCAAAGTAGAGGACGTTACTTGCAAGACCCCTGGATAACAAAAGGGCACTTATTTAAAAAAAAGGAAGCGGCGTAAAGGACTCGGATCCCGTTGCCCCAGTTTCCAAGACTTGTACAGAATTCAGACTCATTCCAAAACAGAACTGAAGACAATGCAACACATCTCAGTCTGGGTGGGTTCCCTATAAAAGATTGCAGAATGCATTAAGGTACCCTGTACCAGCGAGTGTTCCCCCCTACGAAACTGTTTTTGGACAGCGTGGAAACGACCAATCACGCTTAGAAAGTCTCCAAAATCTTTTTACTTGAGTGAAACAATGACTGTGAAGCCAACACATCACCACGTGATTGCGTATTGTCCGTGTGTTGAGAATGTAGGATTGTCGTCTGGATAACAATTTGGCCTTTTTTTACGACTCATTCTGTTTCATGTGCATGTTGTTGTTTCGTCGGTTCATGTTTGAACTTAAGAAGAAAGCACACTTAAATCGCAATAATGTCTTTGAGATAGAAACTGGGCCAAAATACGCGTGTTTTGAGCTACATTTGTATGCGTGTGTCTGCGGTTTCCAGTATTTGTAGCTGGCTCCACGCTACTGAAGCTAGCTTAGCTAAGGTGTTTGCTTTCGAATAGAAGGAGTGGTCATTTGAATGGGATTTTTTTTTCCAACAAAGAATTTGTGAAGTTTTTCGGTCAAAATAATTGTTATCCAGATTCAAATGACTGAGTCTTGGAGCTATCACTGTGACACACATTCTATTCATTCTTAAGTCATCCATGTTTACTTCTGTTTTGTTTTGGTGTTGTATCATGACTCTACCTCTTTTAGTTTTCTCCATACATCCAGGGGCTCCCACTCGGTAGTCAACAGCAGTTTGGTCATTATTTATCGTGGGTGGGTGGTGGTTATGGATCCCCTTACCACTAGGGTTGTAGGGGCACCATTTTTTGTGGTGTCAAGTCAAGTCAAGTTTATTTGTATAGCCCTTAATCACAAGAAGTCTCAAAGGGCTGCACAGACTACACCTACACCATCCCCTGATCTGAAACCTGCATTAGGGCAAAACAAACCTCAGCATCAGAAGTATTTTATTTGTGTGTGATAAAACACAAGGTTTCATGGCTGGGGTCTCTAATCCTTTTTAAGTGGAAAAGTACTTTTCGTTACTAATTAGCGCAAGGGGCACCCAGTTTGGTATGCATTTTTACAATACAAACTTATCATGTTGTTGCTATTTTATTAACAGGTTAGTTATTGGAAGTATACGGTTAATTTGACTCAATCAACCACTGAAAAATAAATAATTTTACTAGAAAATCACAATGACCCAGCACTGGCGAGCTATTTTCAGAACAGGTCCATGGGCATCTTAGCTGTCCTTAGGGGGAACCACATGGGAGACCCCTGTTTTGGTTGGAACAGAAATCAAACCCAGGTAGCTGCGTTGAGGGGCCAAAATATAACCACTACATCACGAGTGATACTGATAATGTATTTTAGAAAAAGCACAAGATTTAATCTCATTATCACACTATTTGGACTTGGGCAAGTACAGCCTGTTGGCACCCAACCAATGTTTCCACCCGGTCTCGAACCAGGAAGCTTATTGTACTGTGTGGAAAATAATTTAAACCCGATATTAGTACGCAAGTATGAGAACCACACCTAATTTCAGCTATTTTTTTCCCTAAATATGTGTCACTGTTTTTTGCACTGTTTAAACTCAAACGCTAGCATAACACATGCATGCATGTACAGGTTGATCAAAGCTTTAGGTTCATGCCATTGGACACACTCTGCACAATAAACCACTAAAACCAGCATGTAGATTTGTGTCACTTAACCCGATACAATAAAATGTTTCGTTAAAGTTAAGGTATACTTAAATTATTTTATTAGTCTGTTTGTAGAATATGAGTTAAGAATCAACCTGTTTTTATCCATTTCTGGGTGGATTTTTCTTGACTCGTGTAAATGTGAGTGGAATGCTGTGTTTAGGTCAGTTAAAACCCATTAAACTATTATTTTCAAGAAATCTTATGGGTTGACCTCCGGTTTAAGGAAATAAACGAGAAAATATTGTGGTAATTCCTTGGTTGCAGAAAAATCAATATCCTCAGGCCACACATGTGGTCAGTGTGAACAGAATTATTGCATTAAATGTAGTAAAATATCCATTGTCCAGATATCTTCGAGGCTTGTTACTTGAGCTGTATAGTATAAATATGAACAAAAAGTTGTTCAGGTTGCAATACTGCACTAACTCAATTTCTTTGATGAAGATCAGTCTGAAACAAGATACTGGGAAAATATAAAGCGGCGGTAGCTCACCAAAGTCGTCTTGCAGCCATCACATTCAATGATAATACGCAACCATGGTCCTCTTACATCTGTGAGTGTAGTACATCCACTAATGTAAAATATTTGCGTGGTCCAAAACACGCTATATACCCGACAAATAACAGAAAAAATCCTCAGAGAATCATCTGCATCGATGTACGTTGCTTGTTGCTAGCTTTCTGTTTAGCCCCATACTTCCTGTTTACAAATACAGACTAGTAAAATATGTTTTCTCCATGCTGTAGAGCAACCTAACATGTGATTCACATTTATCTTTTTTGGCAAATTGCAGGCTTTGTTTTGCCCCGCTTTAGCCTATGCGAACCTGTAAACGCTAAAAAGAACCCGCCTCTTTTAGCTCCGAATAACTTCAGTCAATGGTGACCGATTCAAATGATCATTGACGCATTTTTTAGGAAATTAAACGCCGGTATATATATATATATCCCAGCATACACCGCGGACTACTTCTATGGGGGGACATCTATTTGCCGGATGCTTGCCTTAGTTGCAAGACTCAATATTGAGCCATATATAAGGTGCACTGTATCATAAGGCGCATGGTCAGCTTTGGAAAAAAATAAAGGCTTTAGGTGCGCCTTATAGTCGTGAAAATACGGTAATCTTTTCCAATTTTAACAGGAAAAAAATATACATTTATTTTGTATTCAAATCCCCATGACATAACAATTAAATGAAATAAATTGTTACTAAAAATATCATTAATTTTCTATCATTGACCTCATTGATTTAAAAATATATATATGTAATGGTATGAAAAACGGTAAAGTGATAAAATCAAAAACAAGAAATCCAAAACAATTCTTGGTGTATTATACAAGTAAATTGTAAAAAATCCTCTCAAAGGCTTTAACATATGTGCAAAAAACTCAAAGGCAGTAACATGAATGTATACTTTTAGGCACTTACTTGCCAATGCAGATAAACATTGTCATCAATTCAATTTGTAAAGTGGATGTCAACCCAAAGCATTTTCTGACAATAACACAGGTCTAAAGGTAGAATGGCCAAAACACGCCTGTACAAAATGCAACTTCCCTAATAGATTCACTAAGCACCTAGGAGTCCTCTCATTTCAAAAAACAAAAAACAGTCAGCTTTTTCGACACATATGCAGCTTTTAATATTGTGGCAGTTTCAACAGTGTGATACCACCATATTGCCGTTACTGTTACATCCCTATTCATTTTCAGGTTTATGGAGGGTGAAGAATGAACTGCTAGTGCCAACATCATTCTGAGGGGCTGTTTTTTTAATGACGCTCTGCACTATCCTGCATCTGTCAAATGATGCTTTAGTTAATATAGTTTGAAATGTATGCATTCCATTAGAAAATTGTAGAAACTACCGTAAAACATATCACATGCCAAATGAGCTTTAACATTTTTAGCAGCCCCAAAAAAATGCTTTCTTGTTGTCATGGAAACAACGTTTTGATAAAGTCGGTTTTCCCCGAAAGGATGAAAACATCCTTGCGAAAAGCCACATGCCCCTCCAGACACCCCCCACAAGCATCCTTTGCTCATTTTTGTTAAAATTACTGTTCATCTTAAAGGGACAGTGTGTATTATTTAGCGCATTCTACTAGTAAAAAAATGTATATATGTAATTCATTAAAAATACATAACATTGAATATGAAAAAAAACACGAGTTACCATGTAAATGTACATTTTTTTAAATGAAAGGAAAAAAAATTGCATTTATTTGGTTACCATATAATTAGTTGGTCAATCTGGCTCTAAGACAGGAGTGCCCACTCTTTTCAATTCGCGAGCTCTGTTGAAATATTGATGCACTTTTGTTTTAAGTTAATTTAAGTCGTGTTGTTTGTATTGACATTTTTATTTATTTATTGTAGAAAAAAATAATAATCTGGAAGCTATTTAAGTTTTTATGTATCTTTTATAGGAGTTGCTGTTAACCTAATTTTATTTCCTGCCCTTTTAGTTTTCGGTTTGAGTGAACTCGTTAGTTGTGTTTGCTTTTTAGATTTTTTTTTGCATGCTATCAAGCTCATTTTGGGCTAGTTATCAAGCTAAATTTTGGCCACCTTTCTAGCTAGCTGGCTAGTTTTGAGTTTGGCTATTTAGATGGATTAAAGCTAGCTATCTAGCTCCCTCTTACTTTTTTACCTGAGTATAAACTTGACATTAATCGACGTAATCATATTTGACATTTGGATTCCATATTTTGCTTAAAATATTCCCGTTCTTACAAAAGTATTTTATATAGCTGATATTATACGTTACTAGTTATTTTTGTTGTTGTGCTCTGTACATCCATTTGAGACGTTTTGTGATAAAGGGGTATACAAATAAATATGACTTGACTTTTACATAACAAGAGCCTTACTCCGAGTGAGCTGACATAATTGTCCTCCATCTTGCTGCTAAGGGTACCCTTAAAGATCAAAAACCTTGTGAAAGGCTGGGCAAAAGAAGAAAAATGGTCTCCATAGTAGTGAAGGGAATTCTGCTTCTTTTTAGAGAAATGGCTTACTAAAATGGCTCGCTAATCGATATATTACCGATATGAATGACGCATTATGCACAAAAGTAGATCAATAATTAATTTTGAAACTGTATTAAAGCAATGTATTATATTCCTAAAAGTCACATGACCCAAAAAATGCAGCAACAAATAGTCTGTGATAAACAAGAATAAACTTTCAGCTTATCATAACAAATGTTAAGTGAAACACAGGACACCTGAAAAACAAGCGAAAAACAAATTTTGAAGAAAGAGAAAATAAAATGAGAGAGAAGGGGGGAAATGCTGGCTTCTGATTGGTTGGGAGCCGGACCCCGTCGTTCTGTTAAGAGCTTGCTTATAGAGTGTTCATGAACAGCACATCACTACTTTATAATTTGTATTATTCCCTGGGGTTTGTAGCACTCATTTTCGGTTGCAGTACATGACACAGCGACTCCTAGTGGTAAAACATTACACAGTGTCCCTGGACACTCGATGTCACTGTATTGTGAATTGCAACCAAAGATGGTGGCTACAAAGCACAAGGAAGACTACAAACTATGGACACTCAAATCGACTAAACCACACCCTTTTTCTTTTCTCTGTTGCACGGTTTTTCACAAAGTTTTGGGGTTTTGGATGAACCCGTAGCAGCAAGATGGTGGAGGTGAGTCCCATGTTATGTAAAATAAAAGCAAATTTCCTGAGAGTATTTGAAAAAATGCACGTTTATATGATAGCTCATGTATTTTTGCTTCTTTAAACCAATGTTGTTGTTTTTTTCCATATACAGTAACGTTTTTTTACCACTAGGAAGCGCTAAATAATACACTATGTCGCTTTAATTTTACGTTTGTTCGAAATCCTACGCTGTGGTCATAATGACATGGTTTAAAATCCCTAAGTTGTGTGAAATGTGAATTTGAATGTGTAATTGTTTGAGAGTTACAATGTTTGCGTATTTTGATGGACGAAGCTGACGCAAACTGAAAAGCCTGTAAAAGGAAAAGCTTTCTCTGAACTTTTTTTTGATTGTACCAAGCGAGAAGGATACGGCAGCCATTTTGTGAGACGGACGTCACGTTATTGTAAATTGAAACCGAGAGCATCCTGCTCAAAAAGGGAGACGATAACAAGTCAGTCTGTCAGACTCGATTTTGTTTTGGGGCTATTGTCGGTTTCTCTTGTAAATTCTCAATCTGTGATTTGTCTTGCACTTTTTCATTTTTCTCCACCAAAAAGATTATTGTAAGAAGTGTGAACATGCACTTATCATTTTTTGTATCTTTCCCCCTACCATCTCCCCCACATCTGATTGTCTTCTGTAAATAAACCTGGATAATAAGGTTTGTGTATTTTCTACCTTGTCAGGAAGACATATTTTTACACATGCTGCCCAATACATGATAATTGATTTATTTTAAAAAGCGGTAGATGTTATTGTTGACTCAAAATTATGCACGAAATACAATCCGTTTTAAGATTATTGAAAAAGAACTAATAATAATAATAATAGTGTGCTTGTTTGAAACCGGAAATGGCATACATTTATCAAAATATAATGCATTCATATGGCGGTTTTGCTACATTTTGAGGATGGATGGACCGGAGTTAACCGAACCAGGAACAAAGTAACAAACAAGGGGGGTCACAAAACAAATTACATGTCCAAAAAAGATCAAAACCTGACAGTAACACAAACCATAAATGATAAACCGGAAGTGGACATTCAAGGAACAAAGACACAAAACAAGGGGTCACAAAACAAACAACATGTTAAGAAAAAAATCAAGCTTGACATTATGCAAATAAAAAAATAAAAGAAATACCAAACTGAAGTAGAGATGTTATGATCCGAGGCAGTGTTCTGTCTGAGCAATTATTATAAAGTATTTGGATAATTAAGGACAGGAAGGTGGAGAGTGGGCAAAGGGGTGTCTTGCTCCACACTCCGCTAGCGCCCTCTGGGGGAAAGTGATGTGCCAGATCCTTACAGGTTTAATCAAGCTCAAGGACGTAGTCTCACTTCAAAACAAAGCAGCGGTGGACTAAAATACTAGTCTTGAATCAAAATTTTGTTGTTCTTTAAGTTTGAAAAAGTGGTGAATTTTTTCTAAAAAAATTGGGTGATAAGGCGAGACAAGCGGTAGCAAAATGTCTAATATTGGTAAGTATGCTGTGATCTCTGCAATCATTGTAAATTTAACAGCCTCCTTTTTATTTTTCCATTATATGTCGTTAAAAATAACGTATTGGAGTTGTTTAAGTTGTGTGTGAGTTATTTATTGTTATGTGTGCTCAGGTTTAAAAGACATAAATGCCGGTTATTCGGTCTGAGAAAATCGAAAAACACAGTCCTCCTTTGTACAAATATGAAGGCTGTTAGTGACAGTGAACAGGGATATTGTGCGATTTTTTTTACCCTCTTAACTTGAGAAGCAAAGACATAGCTTCACAATGTCACCAGTCACCGAAATACGTCAGCTTAAACTCTTAGGATTCAAGATATGACGACCATTTCAAAATATACTTATCACAGAAACATCACGATACGTCTGAAACGAGATACCCGAAAACTATAAAGCCAGTATGGCTCAAAAATAACATGCTCTTATAGTCAGTTGAGGACACGATTCTCTGCAAACACGGTGTCCTTACTTCACGACAGTCCAGTGAATCCAACTATGTAAAATATTGACTCCAAAACACACAATGATGCCGATGGTTTAAAAAAAAAAACGCCTAAAAGCATTCCGGCATCATCTGACGATCTTTGTTGTAATCAGTTTGTTTTGCCCCACAATTCCCTTCTAAAAGCAAACAGACTCATGAGATTCGATCTTCAACATGGCCTATCGATTGACACAACTGTCACCCTGTAGCTTTTTCAGATGTTGATTGACATACTATTATGAATAGTGAATAGTATTAATAGTATGGTGGTGGACTTCAGGAAAACTAGAACTCACCCGGTTCCTGTAACCATCAAAGGAGAATGTGTAGAATTTGTCCAGACCTACAAATACCTGGGTGTGCAGCTGGACAACAAACTGGACTGGACTGCCAACACAGAAGCTCTATGTAGGAAAGGTCAAAGCCGACTTTACTTCCTCAGAAGGCTGGCGTCCTTCAACATCTGCAAAAAGCTCCTGAAAATATTCTATGAGACTGTTGTGGCAAGCGCCCGCTTCTATGCGGCAGCGTGTTGGGGAGGCAGCGCCATGAAGAAGGATGCCTCTCGTCTCAATAAACTGGCGAGGAAAGCGAGCTCTGTTGTGGGCACAGAGCTCGACAGCCTGACAACAGTAGCTGAGAGACGGGCACTGAAAAAGCTGCGGTCAATCATGGACAATTCATCACATCCACTACACAGCTTTATATCCAGACAGAAGACTGCTGTCACTGTCTTGTTCGACGGACAGACTGAAGAGATCTTTTCTTCCTCATGCCATGAGGCTCTTTAACTCCACCCGGCAGAGTAAAGGCCCACATTAAACCACACCCCCTACATTGCATATTACCGAATTTTATTGCAATATGTATTCTGTGTAGCACTATCTAGATCAGGGGTCGGGAACCTTTTTGACTCAAAGAGCCATAAAAGCAAAATATATTAATTTTATTTTAGGAACGAGCCACACCATATATTATGAGACAAATTTACAAAATTGCTAAACCCGCGCCCCAGACAAAAGCTTAGTCTTCAGCACATTTATTTTTGATGATTTGATAAAAATAATGAAAAGAGAATAATGCCAGAGCCCGTGTCCCAAAATCAACAAACATACCACTTTAAACTTGTGTCTTTCTTGCAATTACTCAAGATCGGTTAAACTCATTTTGACCCTTTTTTTCATACATATTGGTTTCAAAACCAGATGTAAGCAGTTATTTTGTAAAAACGTCACAACATTCTGCAAACAGGGAGCCTGATGTGCTTATCTATGGTGCAGACGGCGTAGGGCGAGAGATGGGAGGGAGTGCTTGCACTTTTTGCATAGCTCCACCCATCCCTCCCACTCACCCAATCAAAAAACTTTAAGTTCTCTCCCGGTGTTTTGGCGTATTTACAGTGTGTTCTGTGGATTCATCATAAGGTATCTGAACACTGAAGAGAGATAATATAGTGAGGTTTTATATAACGGATTCTTTAGCGATGTACAGCCAGAACGAGTTTTTTTTTTTTTTTTTTTTTTTTTTTTTTTTCGTGTGACACCTTGGCTGTAAATTGTAGTAAAAAACGTGCCCTATATATTCTGCCAAGCACTGCTTCAATAATAGCTTTGGTTTGGCTTTGTGTGTACCTGAACAGGATTAGTAACTTAGATTTTGGACGAGATGGAGAAAATTTGAATGCAATCAAATTTGTCTCCGAGGCACAGGTACTCATAGAAAGAGCCATATATGGCTCGCGAGCCATAGGTTCCCGACCCCTGATCTAGATACTCTATGGAACACGCTACAGTGGGTATAAGCACGTCACATTGGGTATTTGTATATTGTATTCTTTTTGCTTTATTATTGTATTGTTTCTCAGCACAGGGATACTGCTGGAAATGTGAATTTCCCTGCTGGGATGAATAAAGTATCTATCTATCTATCTAATACTCTTAGTATGTAACGTATACCTGTGAAGAGCACATACAAAGTGAGAAAAGTAGTTCCTTTGCCTCATGGCAGAAAGTGATAGTGAGACCAAGGATTCTGATTTGGCACTCACTTTAACCCTAAATAATAGAATTACTAGTACTAGTATTAGCGAGCTAACAGCTAGTCTAGCCATCCAGTAATTTTTTCCTTGTTGCCTGTTTTCTGTTTTCATAATGAAGGATCGCTTAATGCTTTTGTTTAAAAGGAGAAGCACACATGCTGCATTCCAGAAAAGTGGAAAGTCGGATTTCTCCGACTCGGATGGCACCAGAGCCGATCTCAAAGCGTTCCAAGCAAATGTAAACAGCAAAGATGGCTGATCGCAAGCGCTCAAATTATGGAGGGAAAACGCCTGCTGAAGTCAAGAGCGCACACTGTAATTTTGCAAATCATGTTTTACCATCACCGTGTGTTTGTCCATTGGCATCGCCATTTTTTGTGTCGTCACGTTGAAGACATGTTTCCCTCAAAGGTTTGTCTTTTTTGTCTAGATTCTTTATGCTAATTAGCATAGAGTGTCAGAACCAGAACAGATGGTAGACCCAAACGCGTAACGTTTCACAACAAACCTTATTGCAGAAGCTCAGAAGTCAGATATGGGAAAGCAAGCAACAGCAAATTCGGCGATTGCTGGGCAGGAGGACCAGGGAGCTCACGGGATTAGAGCGTGGTCGGAAGGCGGAAATGAGTTGAGTAGCCGGGACGAGCGATCGGAGCGTGGTCGATGGGAAGAAACGAGTTGAGTAGCCGGGACGGGAAATCAGAGCGTGGTCGGTGGGCAAACACGGGTCAAGTAGCCGGGTCGGGAGATCGGAGCGTGGTCGAAGGAAGGAAAAAGTCCGGGGTAGACGAGCAGGATACAGGTAAGGACGGGACAGACAGGAGCCAGAGCCTTTCTCTGGCTCCCGTCTGTAACAGTAGTGCTTGCCTTGCATGTGTGGAGTTTCGCTGACGGACTGACCAGGAATGAATGGAAGCGTTGAGTTTAAATAGGATGGGAACCAATCAGGCAACGAGCAGCAGCTGGCGCCAAACGAACGGGCACCGGTGAGGGCAATGGGTAATCGTGACATAGAGTTGAAGAAATGATACAGAGCCATGCGTTGGCCGGCAAGGTAAGTGTAATGTTTCAAAATAAAGTAGCTGTGGACGCTCTATTAAACTTAATGCCTGTTTAATATTTAAACTCCAAGTGTGACTAATAGTGGTGTAAACATGTAAATGGACAGGATTGACTTCCAATAAGGGGACACTCTGTGGTATTTGATAACTAAATGTCACTGTATTGTTCAGTGCAGGGTTCTCCAACGTGGTGCCCACAGGCACCAGGTGGCCCCCATCAGAACACTTGAGTAGTCTACTCTTATTGACAAAAAATATCTTTCCATTGATGGGTTATTGCAATTTTCTAGGAAATCTGATTTCTAACTGGCATGATGTTTTTGTTGTTGACGGAGTCTTTTTTAATTTACTAATGGTTAGCGCGCAGCCTCACGGTGCAGCGGTTCAGGGTTCAAGTCTAGATACCGCAGCCTCCCCGTGTGGAGTTTGCATGTTCTAACTGTTCCTGCGTTGGTTTCCTCCGGGCACTCCGGTTTCTTCCCACGATCCAAAAACATGAATGTCAGGTTGATTGGCCGGTCAAAATTTTCCCTAGATGTGAATGAGCGAGTCAGTTTTCTGTCTCTGTGTGCCCTGAAACTGGCTGGCATCTAGTTCAGGGTGTCCCCTGCCCACTGCCTAAAGATGGCTAAGAAGGGCTCCAGCACCCCCGCAACCTTACTGAGGATAAGCGGTGCAGGTAATGGATGGATAGATGATAGTTACAACCTGAAAACAACATAGTAACGACATAGTAACAACATGTAAACGTATTCTTTTAGAAGTTTTAGAAGCTGGTAGCCTTTTGCACCCATCAGTAACAAAAGTAGCACTCGGCTGCAAAAAGGTCGGTGACCCTTGGTGCAGTGAAACCGAAAATGAGTGTGACAAAGCCCAAAGAAATTTTGGAGACTCGAAGTGACCTTGCTGCACTATTTTTCCTCTCAATCTTTTGTCCAGACTTTCAAAAGGTGTACCTGTAGCAGCAAGATGGAGGGCTATCAGTTCCCTCTAAGCGAGACTTATCTTATGTCAAATAAAAACAGAATTTTTTTGTACGTTTGCATTCGAATTGATGTATACATTTTTAAATGATTTTTTTTTTCACCACTATGAGGCGGTAAATAATACACAAAGTCCCTTTATAGAGCAATTTCTGCTAAATTTATGCAGAATTTTAAAAAATGCACGCTGTTTAAAATGTGCAAGGAAATCAAGACATAGTAGTTTAAGACAAATATAGCGCAAGGTGAAATATGCTCTGAACTTGGCTTGCCTGATTGCAGATGAGCTGCCGGTGAGGATCTAGAGGACACGCCCACTGCAATCATGCAGTGGTGGGAAACAAAACATCTCAGAGAGTGGGAAATTGAAAATGAGGGGAAAGTGTCTCTATTCCACTTTTCAACAAGTCTCAAAAACCACTTCACAGGAGCATAAAAACTACGCAATACAGTGATACACTTCCATACAATATTATTTTGTTCCACAATCGTGCTTATATCGAGCAAATTTTTCCCGATATGAAATAACTAAAAACTAATTCGTCCGTTCCCAGCCACGAAAAGGCATCCAATTTAACCCTTAATAGCTACAAAACACATTTTTTTTTAATACTAAAAACACATTTAAATACTATTTGAACATAAAAACACACTACAGACGCTCCCCTACTTATGACCATTCGGCTAACGTAAAATGGTAGATACCAAAAAAAAATTCGGGATGTTGAAAAGTATCCGGACATTGCTGTAAGTTAGATTTTGTATCGTGTGCACCTTTCTCCGAGTACAGGACCTTACTGTAGTGCTTCTTTCCGCCACCACCGCCGTGTGACGCTGTGAGAGGTCACCCAGAATCCACCCTGTCACGACCGGAACAAACAGTGGACCCAAATGCGTAACGTTTCACACAATGCTTTATTAAGGGAACAGGGAAGTCAGGGCGAGAGGAATAAAACAAAAGCGATCCGGTGCTCGCTGGGCAGGAGGAGCGGAAACAAGTCGGGCAGCCGCGACAGAAAAACGGAGCTTGGTCCAAGATTGGAAGAGGAAACAGGGGAGAGAATGAGGCAGGATACAGGAACAGGTCGGGACAGACAGAAGTCAAATATTCCTTACCTTGCATATGCTGAGGTTCGCTGACGGACTAACCAAGAGTGTCCGAGAATGAAATTCTTAAATAGGGATAGGGATAGTTAGCTGGGGCTTAAAGAGTGAGCGCAGGTGAGGGCAATTTGCAGGCAAGTGACCGACCTCCTGAAGCTGGTGGTAGTAGTCGGGAACCTTTGACTAAGCAGGATCACGGCTGAACTTCTCTGGAGAGCCGATTTGAGGCTCAGCAAAACCCATGACGATAGAGTCTATGGGCTGGTTTTGTAAAATACAATTATCAAAGACATCATAGGCATCATAGCAAGAATGAATAGCACCCATGGCTCACTGCGGGCAGAACACCAGAACATGCATGTCAGCGCAGACCACAGACAGGACCTGTGATGATGAATAGCAATCGTTAGTTAGCAAGACGTTGCTTGGAAAACTAAATTCCTTTCTTTCTCCTTATTGACTCTACACAGTATGATTCACAATTTACGGAAAAACACAATTGAGACGAGTTTTGGCCATGTTGTAATTCCTCCTTGGAAAAATTACTTGATTTTTGTAGACGATTGGAAATCCAGGAATCCAAATCAGGAATCCAACAAGGATGTAATTCATCATATAGCACTGCATCAAGGTCACAGTAGGAATTGGATTGTCCCTTTAATCCTAACTGTGGACTGCTGAAATTTGACGATGTGTGCTCAAAGCACATACAGTCATTTTTTATTTTCTTTCTTTAAGTTTAATGAAGCAAAACGCTGTGTAAATCCTTCTGCGGCTTTGCTTCCTGCACTCGCTGCTTCCCAATGCTGTAGCACATAAACGTGTGACAGTCCTCTTCTTGAGTTTCTCAAACCAGCCATGCCTGGTCTCAGAATCCATTCTGGTTTTACCCAACGCTGCCTTAAGTTGTATGTCCTTGTAGATAGACAGCGACTTCTGCTCTATGTCACAGTCTACCACTAGCTCCTTGTCGCGTTTATGCAATAACAAACGTTTTTCCATCTCGTCATGATTAGTGGTTCGCGGTAATAGCCACGCCCCAGGTCTGTTTTATAGCCTTGATGACATATTTCTGTTTCAAAACCGTTCAAATACAAGATGTTAAATGATCGTTCTGCATAGCTTGGTCCCTTACATAAAAACCTCATTCATCCATACCATTTCCTCTTCTGGAACTCATGGCTTGAAGTAAGGTTTTGGCGGTTGGACCCAAGCGCGGACACACAAGTAGAAGGGATTAAATGAGCAAAACAAGACACAGTCTGAAAAGCTCACAGCTGGAGGAATAAAGGAAGTCAGGAACTAGCCCAGGCGGTAATGGTTTGAAGAGCAACAATTTGACAAAGGATGCTGTCAGCGCAGTCAATTTATTCAAGGTCCTTGATGAATGGTTAATAGATGCGGGTGGGTATTCTCTAGTTCCTTTGGCCATTGGCGCCCTCTGGTGGCTTTCTGGATCATGACAATAGGGTAAAAAAAAGCTACGAAAAAAAGATGCAATTTGATTGAAAAAAAACTTGCTGAGGAATATAACCAACTGCGTGGGATAAGTTGTCTGATGACAAGAAGTGCATGCGCTAACTGGAACGAGCTGACGGTGAGCGGCCTCTAGTGGTAGTCTCTGTAAAGTCTCGTTACTCAGGTTTTCACTTGTATGTTGAACAAGATTTTTCTACCAAATAAATCATGGACATGATTGTGTCTAGAGGTGTTTGTATATAGAGGTATAAACAGCGTTGGGAATGAGGGCCTTTCTTAATAACGTTGTTACGTAATGGCATAATTGTTTCTGTAACGGGGTAACTAATTAATTTTTCTGCTGTTACAACGTCGTTACCGTTACTGACGGTTTTCCACTCTCCTCCAAGTTGTTTACGTCACGTCTTTTCGGGTCATGTCCCCATTCAAAATAGCAATCACCATATAGTTAGATAGCAATTACACATATATTGTTTACTAATGCCCAAAAAGAAACTACAAATGAGGGCTGATTCACGAAAAATTTGAGCACCTGATACATCTCTACGAGCCGGCTTTTGGAAGTTAAAAAAGGGAGCCGGCTCCCCACCAATCAACAGTTAGTTCTCTCCAAGACGCCTTTTTTCTCTTATGATTGGTCAATATGCTGTTGTTGACTTTATATTTGTTGAGTATCAAAATTGTTTGGTATTCTATCCTTTTCTTGTAGATTTATAAATAGTTTAACTGTATTCATTATGTTTTTCAGTGTTGATGTGTTTATATAAAAACGTCAAGTTTATTATTTTTTCTTCTTTTATCTCTCTTTTTTCCTTTTGTTATTGTATTTTTCTTATGTTTCTTTTTTTACATGTTTTCCATTTAATTTATGAAACTCACTATATATCGTTTACTGCTGATTGTCATTTCATTATATTGTTCACTGTTTATATTTGTCTCAATCTAAAGTGTTGGATAAATCTTTTACCTGTGAGGAACAATAAATATTACTGCTCGGAAAATATCATTTTCTTTAAAATACAACTTTTGAGATTTAAGGCCAAACAATAAACATAACTTTACTCATAAGTTTACCTGGTAACAAGTTACTTTTCCTGCACAGTAATTCAGTGACTAACTCAGAGACTTTTTTTTGAAAGAAGTAGTGAGTTACTATAACTAAATACTTTTTTCAAAGTACAAATGCTGCCTTACTTACGAACGATCGTTCGTAAGTTGAATTTGTTCGTAAGTTTCTTTAGTGCTACATTTTGAATGTTTAAGGTTTGTATAAGTAACATGTATTGTTTTGTACTAAAAACATAAAAAAATCATAAAATAATATGCTCTGTAAAGATACATAAAGTTAGGTTTAACTTACCTTGGGAAAATAAGCTTCAAGAATTAGGCAATTTCCTCCTCCGTGGTAGAATGTGGCCGAAAAAAAGCAATTCAACCATTTTGTCAACCGCATCAAGCTTTCTTATTCCAAAAGAAAAGGCTCGCCTCTTCTCTACACCAACCATATTGAATAGATGCACGAGATATTAAACAAAAAAAATCTCAAAGTTCTTAGCGCGCTGGAGATACAGTATAAAATGTTTACACACAAACTAGGAAGAGGAAGCGGATTTCTTCTTCGGGGTGGATGCTGGGTGACCTCTCACAGTGCCACCATACGCCGGTGGTGGCAAAAAGAAGCACTACAGTAATGTCCTTTACTCGGAAAAAGGTGCACAATACAAAATCTAACTTCCCACAAAAATATTCTATCGTTTTGTGTTAGTTGAATGGTCGTAAGTAGGGGAGCATCTGTAACATGCCCAACACTGGGTATGAACTATGAATATACATGTATATGAAATTCTTTCATTTCCATGACCAGCTTGTGTTTACTCAAAACTGAGTGTCATTTTCTGAACCAAACACAGTCTATTTTCTGATGCAAAATGGGCAGATGAGGATAAACACCATCGACCGGACTTGCTTTAGCTCGAAAATGAAGATTGCTGGTTGAATAGGTGCCTGTCTACGAAAGAATAGAGACCCACTGCTCCAATAATTTGTTCTATTGATCTGTTATTTTTTGATGGCTGATTTGCAATCTTTCAAAATGGCAATACTGAGGTCTGCAATTGTCTTTTGAAAGGAATGCAGTAGAGAACAGGCGCACTTTGCTATTCAGGGCAAGTCTACTTTGTTGCTTTTTTTGTGATGTACTCCTGCAGACGATACATTCATCACGGAGTTGACCAGGCCCGACTGAGTAACAGCGTCAGGGCGCAGTTGAGCTACCCATCTGTTCCATATTCTCCTTTCTCCGCTTCCTTTTGCAAACCGGACCCCAAACTGCTTGATGTGTTTGTTCCTACCGTGCACATTTGTGCAATGATTGATCAGTCAATAATAGGGATCGACGGATATTGGTTATACAATACGATATCCAATGTTCCCTCTAATTTTCCACGGGTCTGAGCATCCACACAAAGTCAGTGAGCAACGCTTGAAACAACAGTGAGCAACGGCAATCCCAAGTGTGGCAACGAAGTCATTATCAAAAATGTCCAAAACTTGACATCACGTTACATTTTGATGAGTTTCCGGCAATGCAAAATTACTTTTCACTTTTGAATGAATTGACTAATGTATTATTGCAAAGGTTGCAGGGCCTACAAACGTCATTTGTTTTTACAAGATTTCTATTTCTTTTATTTCTGGTATCTTTTGTCACATATTACTAACATTTTTGGGGGCTTATTTAGTCGGTTGCACAATACACAACTGTATTTAATCACTTTTTTAGTGGAAGCTCAATGTTGGCAACAAGATTACTTGATATAATTGGAAATTACTAGAATGCAACACACAGTTTCCTCTTCTTCACTGTTTTTTTCTCCTTTTTTTTAAAAAAATCTCATTGTGCTTATTTTTTCCTAGTTGTTACTTTTTTCTTGCTTTTTTGTTCTCTAGTAACTTTTTTCCTTTTATTTGCTTCTTTCTTTTCTTCTGGCTTTTTTTCTGAATTTTTCCTGCTCTTTTTTGCTCTTTTTTTTCTTCTTTCGTTTCGTTTTTTTCTGAGCTTTTTACTACTTTTTCATTTTGGTATTTCTTTCTTTTTTGTTCTATTTCCCCCATTCCGTTAAGTCATTTTGTGCACAATTTTACATAATATCTGGTCGTGTAAGGATTAAAGAAGCAAAAACAACCTGAAGAGCCGTTTGGTACCCGAAAGAGCCAGTTCTATTTAGTGAGCCGAGCTGAAGAAGCCGGTTCTCGAAAAGCTCTACTGACTTTACTCAACTTCGTTCTACTTCGACATAGACTTCAAAATACCGCATTTAGAACACAGCGTTAGGGGAACCTGTGTAATTTTACCTTCATGCACTGTAACTTTGACTTAATTTGTTTTTCAATTAACAATTTTGAGCCCTCATTTTTTTGAGCTGGCTAGATTTTCTTGTGCGCTGAGAATGTGCGGGCAGTGCGCGATTGCGCATGCGCGCAGCTTAGAGGGAAAATTGCCGATATCCATACGATTTTTTGTTTAAAGAGAAGGCTGATAACTGATATTTGGAGCCGATATTCATTTGCTGTAAAATCTTAAAAATTGGTGTACAAAATTTTAGAAAAATGCAACAATTAACAAAGAATATTTGTCATAAATTCAAAGCTCTCTGAAACCTTTAACAGTAAATAAATTAGGATTTCAACACAACCATTATAAGTAATCTTTCACTTAAACCAAAAACTAACCAAGCAGGAAATAAAATGAGACATTGCAGCAACTGGTATGAAGGTACATAAAAACCTAACTACCTACTGTCAGAGCCAGAACAGGAGGAGGACCCAGACGCGTAACGTTTACTCACAAGTTTATTGAGATATAGAAGAAAACAAACGCCAGCGAACCAGTGCTCGCTGGACGAGGGAGGCAAGCCTCTCACGGGATCGGAGTGTGATGCGGAAGTGGATCTCCCGGAGCGGGAGATCATAGCTGTGTCAAACGGGCAAAACGTGTCGATAGCCGGAGCGGGAGATCAGAGCGTGGTCGGTGGTCAAAAACAGGTCGTTAGCCGGAGCGGGAGATCAGAGCGTGGTCGGTGGTCAAAAATGTGTCGTAGCCGGAGCCAAACGGGGAATCAGGAACAGACAAGTGGTATACGGGTGAAAACGGGACCGACGGGCACTAGAGTCAATGTGCTTGCCTTGCGTATGCAGAGGTTTGCTGACGGACTGACCAGGAGTGACTGGAGTACTGGGTATAAATAGGAGGGGAATTAATCAGGAAACAAGCAATAGCTGGCACCAAACGAGCGGGTGCAGATGAATGCAATGAGTAATCATGACACCTACCTGAAACTTTTTGCAGTAAATTTCATTTTATTATTTTATTTATCATATTATTGTATGTTTATCGTCAATTAATTTTTGAATGTGTTTTCAGTGATCAGGAATATTTTCGAAATATTTATGTTTAACTTGGGAACAAATTAATTGTTTTTCAGTTATTTTGTATCGGGAAAATTCGCTCGAGGTACGAGCATTCTAGATAGAAGCACGAGCCCGGAAATAATTCATTTTATACAACAAAATAAAACAATATTTTGGACATTTCTAGGATTATTTCATTCACAATTCTACTCATTGGCATCGATATGAAATACTACTGGCGCTAAGGCGGCAGAAGCTCAGGAGGTAGAGCGCTCGTGTTGGGATCAAGGGATCCCAGTTCGAATCCCGGTTTGTCCGTGTTACATGTCGAAGTGTCCTTGGGTAAGACACTGAACCCCCAATACCCCCAATATGCAGGTTAGCGTCTTACATGGCTGCAATACAAGGTCGTTATTGGGAAATGTGAAGCATACTGTAAAGCGCTTTGGGAAGTCATTGACTTGAAAAGCGCTATATAAATGCAGATCATTTCAATTTGTGGCTAGTGTAGTCAACCATCATTGTGGGAAATGTACGTTTTCGTCCAAGCGCTCTTTCCTATTTATTATTAGATGCTCAGACATTTTAAGCCCATGGGACATGTGAAATGGTGTGGCGGGCCCCGTTTGTTCCATCTGCAGTTTGACACGTGTGGTTGTAAAACCTCGTGTAGTAAGTATCGTGCTGTGTACAAGGCGCACTGGTTTATAAAGCGCACTTTCAAATGTCTAGCCAATTTGGCATTTTGAGGTGCGCCTTATGGTCCAGAAAATACGGTAACGAGTAACTTCTGCATTCAACATTCAGCATGATTTCAGCATTTCTAAAACCTTTCTCGACAGAGCACACACACCATCCCCCACCTGCCTTCCTCTCCAAAACCTTAAAAAACCCCGTTCCTAAGCGGATGCCCCCACACAAGCACAGCCTAGAGCCGCCATCGATAGCTATTTCATGATGACCTCAGTTTCCCTTTGATCACTATAACAAATATTTGCGTGTGTGTGCGCGTCCGTGCATTTAGATGTGTGTGTGTTTTCGACTTAGCGGCCAATTACCCCATCTCCCAGACAGGCCAAGACTGCCAATCTTTTGCCAACCAATCAGAGCGGTGCGATGTGGCGCTGGGCTGGGGAGGTGGTTTCTATGGTAACCAGGAGGCCTGTTTGCATGGCGGCTGATGGAGGAATGATGGATTACTGTAATGGGATGGACCGGGGCAGGGGGGTGCTGATAGGGGTAGGCGAGTCTGAAGAGGTGAGGTGGGAAGAGAGGGGCAATGTGGGATTCGGGGATACTCATACATAAATATATAGAAAACGAATGCATTTGGATTTGAATTATTTGAAATCAGAATTAATGAGGCCGGACAAAAAGAGAAACGGGGGGAGCTTGGGGCAGAGGAAAGGAGGAATTTTTGAAAGAAAGAAAGAAAGAAAGAAAATGAAAGAGCAAAGGAAATTAAAGTTAGAGAGAAAGAGATATAGAAGGAAGAAATATACCATAGAAAGAAAGAGGAAAAATAGAAACAAATAACAAAACATAAAAAACATAAAAATAAGAGAGGGATGAAAAAGAAAAAGAAAAAGCAAGAGATGAACAAAGAAAACTGGTAAAAGAAAAAAACAAATCAAGAAAGAAGGAAAGAAAAAAATCAAGAAAGAAGGAAAGAAAAAAATCAAGAAAGAAGGAAAGAAAAAAATCAAGAAAGAAGGAAAGAAAAAAATCAAGAAAGAAGGAAAGAAAAAAATCAAGAAAGAAGGAAAGAAAAAAATCAAGAAGGAAAGAAAAAAATCAAGAAGGAAAGAAAAAAATCAAGAAGGATAGAAAGAAAGAAAGAAGGATAGAAAGAAAGAAGGATAGAAAGAAAGAAGGATAGAAAGAAAGAAGGATAGAAAGAAAGAAGGATAGAAAGAAAGAAGGATAGAAAGATAGAAAGATAGAAAGATAGAAAGATAGAAAGATAGAAAGATAGAAAGATAGAAAGATAGAAAGATAGAAAGATAGAAAGATAGAAAGATAGAAAGATAGAAAGATAGAAAGATAGAAAGATAGAAAGATAGAAAGATAGAAAGATAGAAAGATAGAAAGATAGAAAGATAGAAAGATAGAAAGATAGAAAGATAGAAAGATAGAAAGATGGAAAGATGGAAAGATGGAAAGATGGAAAGATGGAAAGATGGAAAGATGGAAAGATGGAAAGATGGAAAGATGGAAAGATGGAAAGATGGAAAGATGGAAAGATGGAAAGATGGAAAGATGGAAAGATGGAAAGATGGAAAGATAGAAAGATAGAAAGAAAAGAAAGAAAAGAAAGAAAAGAAAGAAAAGAAATTATGTGACTGGCCACATTTAACCGCAGGACACGAGTTGGACAATTGTGCCTTAAAGGGACAGTATGTAATATTTGACTGCTAAATCACTGTATAAGGACATTGTATAGGACACACTGTCCTTTTAAATTTGTTGATAATGTGTGAAGCTTTTGTGTGACAAATGACAATGAGGTTCTTTTTTAATTGTACGTTGAAATAAGTTATTTATCTAGATTGATAGCCGATTAAATTCATTTTTAACGCTAGTTGACCAGTGAAATTTTCCATTTCACCTACTTCCACCAATGAAAAATTGTATTTTCGCGCCACCATGCTGTTGATATTGATAAGACAGCCCAGCAGACCGCATCATGGGTTAGTTAAGCAGATTTTGGGAAGAGAGGGATGGGAACCACCAGGCTGTACTTGTCCAAGATACACTACAGGAAATGGGGCCCTACGACCCTATAATCCCTTGTTCGTTATTTCTGTTGGTTTTGATGAGATAGCCTAGCAGACTGCATTATGAATTAGTCAAGCAGATCTTTAAGAAGAGGGGGATGGCCACCACAGGCTGTACTTGCCCAAGACACACCACAGGAAATGGGGCCCCTATGGTCCTTGAGACCCCTGTTCATAATTTCTGTTGATTTTGATAAGGCAGCCCAGCAGACGGCATCATAAATTAGTTAAGCAGATTTTTAGGAAGAGGGGGATGGCCACCACCAGGCTGTACTTGCCCAAGACACACCACAGGAAATGCCCCCCCTACGACCCCAGTGGTTAAGGGATCCAACCAAGCATCGTGCAACCGCAATCATAAAGAAGGAAAATGAAGCAGGGGAGGAGGAAAACACAATTCAACACTGCAACCTAGAGACAGACTTAGGTACAATCACCTTTTCTCACTCTTCAGGCAAAAACATTTGAAATGCAAGCTGTGGAAGGTGTAATACTTATAAAGGGATATTTAGCGTTTCCTAGTGGTAGAAAAAAAACGTTATTTGTTAGAAAAAGGAAACTGATTTGAGTAAAAAACAAAAATACATGAGCTATCATATAAACGTGCATTTTTCAAATACTTTTAGGTCGACGAATTTGTATCTATTTCACTTAAAATGAGGCTCACCTACAGGGAGCTGACATAATTGTCTGCCATCATGCTGCTACGTGTACCCAAGAATCTCAAATAGGCTTGTCAAAAAAAAGAAAAGAAAATTGAGAGTTTTGGTCACTTCTAGTCTCTGTAGTTTGTATACTTCCTTGTGCTTTTTTTAGCACTCATTTCCAGTTGTAATCCACCATACAGCAATAATGGCCGAATGATACACACTGTCACTTTAAAGGTATATTGTATTATATCGGAACACTAGATGGAACTGCATTGTCTAATGCGAACGAAAACCAGTGCCGAATGAGCACAGCGTAGCAGCAAGATGCCAGACAAACATTGCAGCGACAACTAGGTAATGATACCAGTATGCAAAATAAATAAAAATTTCTCGGCCTATGAATATTTAGAAAATTTAACATATTGGTTCATGTATATTTTGCCTATTATTCAATTTTTTTTTACTGAATTAAGGTGTTTTATACCACTAGGAGGCACTAAATGTTACACCCCGTCCTTTCAAAAGTGGAAAATAAGGTAAGAAGAATTTTAGGAAAATTGGCCAAAAGTATTTCCGAGGTAGTGCTGGGAGAATAGCCTAAGTTGACAATAACAATAGTGCAATGAAAATAGTGCAACAATATTCAGCAGCAACAAAATTCCCAAATAAGTCGATAAATGAGATATGAATAGCAATTTTCTATAGAACTGGCAAGAATAATATTTTCATGGAAAATGCATGAAAACAGGGCTCAAAATTGCGAATTCAGTAACAAATTCAGGCAAAATCTGTCGGGACCAGAACAGGAAAACAGGAAAGAGAACCCATTCGCGTAACGTTACTCACAGTTTATTGGGGAGAAGAGAAAGGAACGCACACTCGATCGGGAGATCGTTGGTCGCGGGGAGTAGTTTGCTCGGAACGTGGAGGTGGTCAAAATCAAACAGATCGTCGCGAGTGTCACGTGGATTACCAGAACAGAGCAGAGCAGGGGACCCCAGAGCGTTCGTTACAAGTCTTTTATTTGGGGAAGCACAAGGGTTAGCGGGAAACTTCGGACGACGTAGCCAATCGTAGCGTGGGACGGAAGCAGGTTGAGTTTACCGGGACTGAAGAGATGATCGTAGCTTGGGACGGAGCAGGTCGGATCGGAGGCAGGCAGAGAGAATCAGGTAAACAAGGCACAGGTAATCGGGAGCGTCATACGGGGTACAGATGTGAATCCTCCGACAAGGAGTTCTCCGCGTAACGCGTTTAAAAGGGGAGCATTGACCAATCAGGAAGCACATTCCAGCGCGCCACATGATTACCCCAGGTGACTCCACTTGGGTAATCATGACAGAACCCCCCCCTCAAGGAACGGCTCCAGAAGTTCCCCAGGAAAAAAAATAAAAATAATTTTAACCCAAGACACGTCACAGGGAAACACAGGCAGATCAGGACAGGCAGAATCAGAAGAGTCCAGACTCAGGGGGGTCGGATTCAGAAGAGTCCAGACTCAGGGGGGTCAGATTCAGAAGAGTCCAGACTCAGGGGGGTCAGATTCAGAAGAGTCCAGACTCAGGGGGGTCAGATTCAGAAGAGTCCAGACTCAGGGGGGTCAGATTCAGAAGAGTCCAGACTCAGGGGGGTCAGATTCAGAAGAGTCCAGACTCAAGGCAGGCTTGGGAGTCGAACAGGCAGGCTTGGGAGTCGAACAGGCAGGCTTGGGAGTCGAACAGGCAGGCTTGGGAGTCGAACAGGCAGGCTTGGGAGTCGAACAGGCAGGCTTGGGAGTCGAACAGGCAGGCTTGGGAGTCGAACAGGCAGGCTTGGGAGTCGAACAGGCAGGCTTGGGAGTCGAACAGGCAGGCTTGGGAGTCGTTCGCAGTCATACGGCCGGAGGTGCCTTAGCCAATTTCGCCATGTCGGAAATGACTTGCCGAACTGCACAACAGGAATCGCGCTGCTGATTCAGACTTTTATAGCGGTCAGGGGGCAGATGTACGAACGCGGGGTCCATTCTGGTCGGAGGATTCTGTCACGAGGATTACCAGAACAGAGCAGAGCAGGGGACCCCAGAGCGTTCGTTACAAGTCTTTTATTTGGGGAAGCACAAGGGTTAGCGGGAAACTTCGGACGACGTAGCCAATCGTAGCGTGGGACGGAAGCAGGTTGAGTTTACCGGGACTGAAGAGATGATCGTAGCTTGGGACGGAGCAGGTCGGATCGGAGGCAGGCAGAGAGAATCAGGTAAACAAGGCACAGGTAATCGGGAGCGTCATACGGGGTACAGATGTGAATCCTCCGACAAGGAGTTCTCCGCGTAACGCGTTTAAAAGGGGAGCATTGACCAATCAGGAAGCACATTCCAGCGCGCCACATGATTACCCCAGGTGACTCCACTTGGGTAATCATGACAGCGAGAGCAAAACAGGAGCAAAAACACAGGAAAAAACAGAGATTCACAGGGCTTGGCAAAACAAGAGCAAAAAACACAGGAAAAACGGAGATTCTCAGGGCGTGACGTGTCAAACAGAGTTTGTCAGACGTTCCGCCAAAAAGCGACTCACAGGACAGCGTTTAAGTAGTGAGAGGGAGCAATTGTCAACGAGTTTCAGCCTGTGTCCATTTGGGCACCCTGGCAACTGTGACAGAAGCTGGCGCCACACGGCGGGGCCAATTGGGCGCCATGACAACCGTGACAAAAATCAGTGATTATGGATAAAAACAACACTGGTTGCCTTCGGGGGGGATGTTTTAAATGCGATATTTTAAAGTCGATGTCGAAGTTGCACGAAGTTGGGTAAAGTCCAATGCCGGAGTGGCTAATCAGGAAGAACAGGAGATTTTCCGAAAGGCCGGCTTATGCCGAGGTGGAGTTTGGGCTTGCTGGATGACAAACACAATTTTAGCATGTATCTGCCCCTTAACCATTTGTAATAAGCCTTCTGACCACATTTAGCGCAACAGATGAGGTGAGTTTGACCATCTGGGGGAATTCTCCCATCCCAGATTTGAAGTTGGTTTGGTTCACCACCACTACTCTTCTTTTTTGTAGCGGTAAAATGAACACAGACCTGCGCGAATGATATGAGTCAGGTACGATGTGTTGTCGAAATTGGAGGTTCGATAATCGAGAGAAAAGTCTTCTCATATGTGGATAAGGATGGACAGGAGCCAGCCTCGTTCGGAGGGAGATGTCACTTTATTGATGCGTCAATGGAGATCTCGGAAAAGCTCCAGGCAGAACATCGCTTTTTGTACACCCCAAGAGGCGGTCCGATATCACGTATTACTTAAAGGAATTTTGTTTTTCTCGTTCAAGCCATCTCCTTGTCTCCTTATTAGGAGACAAGGAGATGGCTTCTCCAAACAGTCTGACGTCAGTGTATACAGAGACCTTCGTTCCTTGCCCAGTGTATACAGAGACCTTCGTTCCTTGCCCAGTGTATACAGAGACTCGCACTCTATCTTCAAGCAAACTCAACTGTCTGCCAAGAACTTCCCGAACTGAGTTTTTCACTGACGTCAGTGTATGCACAAATGCAAGTCTATTTACCACAATCTTTCTACATTTCTAAATGTATGCAACTCTATTCTACAAATGCAAGTCTGTTTGCCACAACAGGAAGGTGCTACCTGGAGCTGAAGAGGGCAGGAAAGGGAAAAGGCACGCGTTTAAAGAAGGACTGTTATCATGCATTTTACCGATCTTGTACTTTTTCCTGTCGCCTGTGTGTTCCCGGTAGTGTGGTGTGCTGCGTGTTTGCAGTACTTAGCAGTTATTGAATTAAGCTCGTAGTATTAGGAATTCCTTCTCTTTTTCGAGAAGCGGCTTCTTCAGGTTGTTATTGTTGCTTTTATCCATATATCAAAAATGTTAATGTTACATTATGCAAAAGATACTTTTGGGAGACAAATAAAGCTAAACCAAAATGAAAAAAGACAATGAAAAAGAAAATAACGGAAGAAAAAATGAAATGAAGTCAAAAAGAGAGAAAAAAGACAAAAAAAATAACAAAGGAAGAAAAAAGAATAAGCTAGAACAGGGGTGTCAAACTCATTTTAACTCGGGGGCCACACGATAGAACGAACATTCTCTCGGGGGCCAGAGTAGTAGATTAGAGAGAAAGAAAAAGAGAGAGAAAGAAATAAGAGAAAGAGAGGGAGAGAAAAAGACAGATGATTGGACAAAGAAAGAGAGAGAGAGGGAGAGAGAGAGAGGGAGAGAGAGAATGTGAGAAACAAAACATATATCGTGAGAGAGGGGGAAAGAAAGAGAGAGAAAGAAAGAAGGAGAGAAAAGAGAAGGGGAAAAAGAAAGAAGGGGAAAACAAGACAGAGAGAAAGAAAGAAAGGAGAGCAAAAGAAGACACACAGAGAGAAAGAGAAACAAGGAAAGAGAAAAAGAGAGACAAAGAGAGTGAAAGAGAGAGATAGCGAGTGAGAGAAAAAGGGAGGAAGAGCGAGAAAGAGAGAGAGTAATAAATAAATACATGTACAGCGTTTGTGAGAGTCACCCGACTCTGGCGACATCAAGTGGACATATTTCAACCTGCAGCCCGTTTTTTTCTTGTGCTTCCCTCAGCGTTGTCTCGCTGCCCGGATCCAATCCCTTAGCGGGCCAGATCCGGCCCGCGGGCCACCTGCTAGACACCCCATGGGCTGGAAGAATCAATAGAATAAGAAAGCAAAAAAAAAAAAATACCCCAATGAATAAGAAGTAAAAAGCTAAAAATAAAAAGAAATAGAAAAGTAGAGGGAAGAAAAAAATGTAGGAAAATATTAAAAAAAGAGGCAGGGAAATAAGTAAAATACTCATCAGAAAATAATAGTCATATAGTTTCTTTGAGTTGAGGGTGCTAGTTTTGAGCGATGTTAGCACAGCACCTGCGAGTGTGGGAAAAACACCAAATGATGAGAGCGATATCTTCAAGGTGCCACATGCAAATTTGGACACCATTCTCCCACACTGCTTAGGTTCTATTCCACTACGACTATAAATTTCTACGATAAGATTTATTATCCATTTTAGTCCATGTCATGAGAAAAATTATCTTATGAAGAAAATGGTTGAGAATTTTACTCATTTTCAGTAATATATTCTAACATTAGAACGATTCGTTGATTTATTTTAGCTACCATATTTTACGCGCTATAAGGCTCACAGCATTCGTAGGTATGTTTTTTATGTATAAGGCGCACTGACTGGACTATAAGGCGCATGGAATTAAAGAGCTCGGCTTGCTGTAAAATTCCAAAAAATGATTTATTTCAGAGCACGGCAGTGTAGTGGTTAACGCGTGTGCTGCACAGTTCTGAGGTCATGAGATCGAAACTTCCTGTGCGGAGTTTGCATGTTCTCCCCGTGCTTGCAGGGGTTTCCTCCGGACACTCCGGTTTCCTCCCACATTCCAAAAACATGCACGTCATGTGAACTGGCTGGCAACCAGTTCAGGGTGTCCCCTGCCCAATGCCTGAAGATATCTGGGATGGGCTCCGGCACCCCCGCGACCCTACTGAGGATAAGCGGTGCAGATAATGGATGGATGGATTTCTTTCATAGAAGGTAAATTAACATTATGACATCGGGTTTCACAACTGAAACTAACGCTAGCAACCATTCAAATTTCAACCAGAAGAGGGCACTCGAAGACAACTCAATATGTTTCTCAAAGGCAGAACAGTTACTGTATTTCAAGAATATTTGATTTCAAACAAAAATACATAATTTTACTGTCTTTCTTTACGAGAAAAACGAGATAAGGCATCTTAAAGGGACATTGTGTAATATTTGACCGCAGGATGTCTTTGTATTGTGTTGTGCAGCCCAAAAGGATGGGTACAGAGCACAAAGAAGAATACAAACTATGGAGACTCAAAGTGACAAAACAGCAGCATTTTCTTTATCGTTTTTTAGCTCAACTTTTTAAAAGGTTTTGTGTCAGGAACCAGAACACGATCAGAACCCAAACGCGTGATGTTACTCACACAAGCCTTTTACAGAAAATGGGGAGTCTCACATGTTAGGCAGCAGTCTGGCGAGATATGATAGGAAGCCAGGGGCCGACGAGATCGATACCAATTGCCCGAGTTGATATCGGATGGATGGGGTTGATACCGGACAGGACGGGACAGAATTAATTGATAATGAAACAGGATATCGAAAATAGACAGGACAAATTAGACGGGAACGAAAACTGGAGAGAATAATAAAAAGGACAAAAATAGACGGGAACGAAACTGGAAACCGATATTAAACAGGACAAAAATAAACGGGTACAATACCGGGACAGGGAATACCAACAGGAAAACAGGACCGAGTCTAAACCCACGTCTTGCGGGGAAGAGGTTCGTTGACGGGCAAGGAAAAGTGAGAGCACTGAGCTTTGATAGACGGAAAGCCTATCTGTCAATGAGCTGCAGCTGGCACCACACGGGCGGGGCCAATTGGGCGCCATGGCAACCGTGACATTTTGGAGGGTACCCTTTGCAGCAAGATGGCAGATAATCATGTCAGCTCCCTCTAAGTGAGCCTTATATTACGTAAGTTAAATTCTAAAAATGTCAACCTACTTAAAAAAATGCACGTTTTGTATGATAATTTGATAATGTCGGGTTGGCAACCCAAAATGCTGAAAGAGTTAGTTATTTTACATAAAAATAAACAAACGGAAAAAAAAAACATTCGTCTAGAATCTTAAAAAATTCAAACCTTAATATAAGCTTTATAAGGAAAGCAACAATACTGTATAAATAAACTGTATTCATCTATACTCTGTCATGATTACTGATTTGAGGCACCTGCGGCTGCCCCGTTTGAGCCTACAGCCACAGGACCTGATTGGCTGTTGGACTCTTTTTAAACCCCCGTCTTCCAAGAGGAAGCCGTCAGACCGTCTGCGAACCTATGCTCTCAGCAAGGCAAGCTTTGTACCCTCCGACATTATCCTGCCCTGTTTTTCTGCCTGACACCTGTTGCCAACCTGTTTCTGGACCAGTTTCTGCTTCTGCTCCTCCGTCCCGGCCATCGACCTGTTTTGCCCTGTTTCCTGCCTGATACCTGTTGCCGACCACTTTTCTGGACTCGTTACTGCTTTTGCTCCCCCGTTCCGGCCATCGACCTGTTTTCCTGCTGTCTACGACTACCCTGGCTCGACACAGAACGGACACCTACGCGTGACTGACGATCATCGGATCGTGGCTGCAAGCACCGCTATCTTTCTCAATAAAATAACGAACGCTATTGGGTCCTGTCTCCGTTCCTGGCTTGTGACATATTTATTGAAAAATGCTAAAAAATGGTGTCATGTTTGTCCTCCTACAGGAACCTTATCATTTTCCATTACCAAAGATTTTTGAAAAAGCGCCATGGAGCCACAAGGGACCGCCAGAGCCGCTTGTTCCTGACCTCCTCACGAGAAAGTGATGAATGACCCACAAAATAAGAGATAATACAACTAATACAGGGGGAGCATTTATTTTGTGCAGTTCATATGAACAAAAATGAAAGCTGAATGTGCCCCTCATTATTTTTTTTTCCTTCTTCCCCTTTTTTTTCTTTTTTTAGGTAAAATCGTTCTTCCCGATAAGATAATAAAAACTTGTGATGTTCAATATTCTCAATTATACAATATGCTCAATATTCATAAAGAAGCATAACACCCCAAGCATACAAGCCGCTAAAACTACAAAACCCCAAACAAGAAGAGAGAAAAAAAAGAATTTCTTTTGCCTAAAAATAATTTTAGTTTGGAACTTTTAAATAATTAGAAAATAGAATATTTCAAATCATCAAAATAATACATTTATAAATATTGTATTTCGACAGTAGTGATGTTGTTTATCAAACCTATACTATGATAATCTCCAAACTGTAAATATGATATCCTCGTGTGCAATGTTCCCTCTAAACTGCCCAGAGCTTTTCCGCGCACAAGAAAATCTAGCCAGCTCACAAAAATGAGGGCTCAAAATTGCTGATTAAAAAGCGAATTAAGTCAAAGTTACAGTGCATGAAGGTAAAAATACAAGGGTTCCCCTGACACTGTGTTCTAAATGCAGTATTTTGAAGTGAAGGTCAAAGTAGAACGAAGTCGAGTAAAGTCAGTAGAGTTTTTCGAGAACCGGCTTCTTCGGCTCGGCTCACTAAAATGAGCCGGCTCTTTCGGGTCCCAAATGGCTCTTCGGGTTGTTTTTGCTTCTTTAATCCCAACATGACCAAATATGATCTAAAACTGTGCACAAAATTACTTCAAGGAATGGGGGAGAATAAAACAAAAAAAATACCAAAATGGAAAAGTAGTGAAAAGCTGAGAAAAAAAGAAAAAAAGGAAGAGAAAAAAAGAAGAAGAAATTCAGAAAAAAAGCCAGATAAAAAGAAAAGAAAGAAGCAAATAAAGGAAAAAAGTAACAGCTAGGAAAAAATAAACACAATGAGATTTTTTTAAAGGAATTTAAAAAAAAGTAGAAAAAAAACACAGAAAAAAGAAGAAAAAGTTTGTGTTGCATTCAAATAATTTCCAATTATACCAAGTCAATCTTGTTGCCAACATTGTACTTCCCCTTAAAGAATGTAATTAAACACAGTTGTGTATCGTGCAACCGACTAAATAAGCCCCCCAAAATGTTAGTATTATGCGACAAAAGATACCAGGAATAAAAGAAATCGAAATCTTGTAAAAACAAATGACGTTTGTAGGCCGTGCAACCTTTGCAATAGTACATTAGTCAAATTATTCAAAAGAAAAACATTTTTTTGCATTGCCGGAAACTCAGCAAAATGTAACGTGATGTCAAGTTTTGGACATGTTTGATAACGACTCAGTTGCCACACTTGGGATTGCCGTTGCTCACTGTTGTTTCAATTGTTGCTCACCGACTTTGTGTGAACGCTCAGACCCGTGGAAAATTAGAGGGAACATTGCTCGTGTGGTGACGAAGAGATAACAGTAAAGAAGGTGAAAGGTGACGTGAAAGCAGGTATATAGGAAGGTCGCGTTCCCACCTCGGCGCAGACCGCCGAAGCTGACGAAGGTGAGTGCAAAAAAACTCCCCTTAAAAGATAAAATACCCGGAACTGAAAGTTAATTCATGATTCCTATGATTTTTATGATTTTTAGTGGATAGAGGAAAACCAGAATGGAAATCTTGGGGATTCTTTGCCCTCTTCTGTCTCTTTTGCTTCTTGTTCGTGCAGAGATCGTGGAACAGTTCGAGGTATGCGTAGCGTAAACCAGGGTTTCTCAACTATTGGGTCGAAACCCGAAGTGAGTCACGAATTTATGGTCAGTGGGTCGCGGGCCTTTTCCTATGTAAAATATTTCTTAAAAGAAGAAAAAAACAAACGGTCGAATACACTCATTAACAGTAGATGGCAATAATGCCCTGCTCTATATTTTCTACCTGTTCAGTCAATTGGCGCATTTGAGAAGGACCACATTTCATTTTATTGTGATTTTGTTGGTTTTATTTCCTTTTCCTGCCCAAGATTTTAACAGAGTAAGTGTTAATTAAAAGTGGAAAAAAAGTTACAACAATGATCGACTTGAAGATTGCGGAATACAAAATTGTATAATTGTCTGCCATTAAAGCTCTGCTGGAAAGTACAGTAAATGGTTTAAAAATGAAATATGTTTTAGCTTTTTACCAATATATCAATCTGTATTGACTACATAATTGAATAATTAGCAATGTTTAATTTCACTTTTTATTCATACAGGGAGTGCAGAATTATTAGGCAAATGAGTATTTTGACCACATCATCCTCTTTATGCATGTTGTCTTACTCCAAGCTGTATAGGCTCGAAAGCCTACTACCAATTAAGCATATCAGGTGATGTGCATCTCTGTAATGAGAAGGGGTGTGGTCTAATGACATCAACACCCTATATCAGGTGTGCATAATTATTAGGCAACTTCCTTTCCTTTGGCAAAATGGGTCAGAAGAGGGACTTGACAGGCTCTGAAAAGTCAAAAATAGTGAGATATCTTGCAGAGGGATGCAGCACTCTTAAAATTGCCAAGCTTCTGAAGCGTGATCATCGAACAATCAAGCGTTACATTCAAAATAGTCAACAGGGTCGCAAGAAGCGTGTAGAAAAACCAAGGCGCAAAATAACTGCCCGTGAACTGAGAAAAGTCAAGCGTACAACTGCCAAGATGCCACTTGCCACCAGTTTTGCCATATTTCAGAGCTGCAACATCACTGGAGTGCCCAAAAGCACAAGGTGTGCAATACTCAGAGACATGGCCAAGGTAAGAAAGGCTGAAAAACGACCACCACTGAACAAGACACACAAGCTGAAACGTCAAGACTCGGCAAAGAAAAATCTCAAGACGGATTTTTCTAAGGTTTTATGGACTGATGAAATGAGAGTGAGTCTTGATGGGCCAGATGGATGGGCCCGTGGCTGGATCGGTAAAGGGCAGAGAGCTCCAGTCCGCCTCAGACGCCAGCAAGGTGGAGGTGGGGTACTGGTATGGGCTGGTATCATCAAAGATGAGCTTGTGGGGCCTTTTCGGGTTGAGGATGGACTCAAGCTCAACTCCCAGTCCTACTGCCAGTTTCTGGAAGACACCTTCTTCAAGCAGTGGTACAGGAAGAAGTCCGCATCCTTCAAGAAAAACATGATTTTCATGCAGGACAACGCTCCATCACACGCATCCAAGTACTCCACAGCGTGGCTGGCAAGAAAGGGTCTAAAAGAAGAAAAACTAATGACATGGCCTCCTTGTTCACCTGATCTGAACCCCATAGAGAACCTGTGGTCCCTCATCAAATGTGAGATTTACAAGGAGGGAAAACAGTACACCTCTCTGAACAGTGTCTGGGAGGCTGTGGTTGCTGCTGCACGCAATGTTGATCGTGAACAGATCAAAGCACTGACAGAATCCATGGATGGCAGGCTTTTGAGTGTCCTTGCAAAGAAAGGTGGCTATATTGGTCACTGATTTGTTTTTGTTTTGTTTTTGAATGTCAGAAATGTATATTTATGAATGTTGAGCTGTTATATTGGTTTCCCTGATGAAAATAAATAATTGAAATGGGTATACATTTGTTTTTTGTTAAGTTGCCTAATAATTATGCACAGTAATAGTCACCTGCACACACAGATATCCTCCTAAAATAGCTAAAACTAAAAAAGCCCCACTCCAACTTCCAAAATATTCAGCTTTGATATTAATGAGACTTTTGGGTTCATTAAGAACATGGTTGTTGTTCAATAATAAAATTAATCCTCAAAAATACAACTTGCCTAATAATTCTGCACTCCCTGTATTTGGAAACTTCTCAAAATATGTGGCTCTGTTAACGCAGTTTTAGGGGGTCGCCTTAATGCAGGGGTGTCAAACAGGCGGCCCGCAGGCCAGATCAGGCCCGCTAAGGAATTAAATCCGGCCCCAGAGACATCGCTGAGGGAAGCACAAGAGAAAAACAAGCGACAGGTCGAAATATGTCAACTTGATGTTGCCATAGCCAGGTGCATCTCACAAACGCTGTACTTGTATTTCTTTCTTTCTTTCTTTCTCTCTCTCTCTCTCTATCTATCTCTCTCTCTCTCTGTGTCTTTTGACCTCTGTTTGCTCTCCCTTCCTTTTTTTTCCCTTTCTCTCTCTCTCTCTCTCTCTCTCTCTCTCTCTCTCTCTCTCTTGCCTCTTTTTATTTTTGGATTTCTTTCTTTCTCTCTCTTTCTTTCCCCCTCTCTCACTATTTCTATATTCATGTCACATTCTCTCTCTCTTTCTCTCTCTCTCAACCTCCTTTTGCTTTCTCTTCCTTTTTTCCTTTTCTCTCTCTCTTTCTCTGTCTTTCTCTTGCCTTCCCCTTCTTTGTTTCTCGCCTTTTCTTTTTCCTTTCTATTTCTCTTTGGATTTCTTTCTTTCTCTTTCTTCTTCCCTTTTTCACTATTTATCTATCTCTCTTTCACTCTCTCTGTCTTTTGACCTTCTTTTCCTCTCTCTTCTTTTTTTCATTTTCTCTCTTTTTTCTGTCTTTCTCTCTCTCTCTCTCTCTCCCTCTCTCTCTCTCTTGCTCCCCCTTCTTTCTTTCTCACCTTCTCTCTTTCTTTCTATTTATCTTTGGATTTCTTTCTTTATCTCTTTCTTTCCCCCTCTCTCACTATTTCTATATTCATCTCACATTCTCTCTCTCTTTCTCTCTCTCTCTCTCAACCTCCTTTTGCTCTCTCTTCATTTTTTCCTTTTCTCTCTCTCTTTCTCTGTCTTTCTCTTGCCTTCCTCTTTGTTTCTCGCCTTTTCTTTTTCTTTCTATTTCTCTTTGGATTTCTTTCTTTCTCCCTCTCTCAATATTTATCTCTCTCTTTCACTCTCTCCGTCTTTTGACCTTCTTTTGCGCTCTCTTCCTTTTTCCAGTTTCTATATTTTTTCTGTCTTTCTCTCTTTCTCTCTTGCCTTCCCCTTCTTTCTTCCTCCCCTTCTCTCTTTCTATTTCTCTTTGGATTTCGTTTGTTATCTCTCTTTCTTTTCCCCTCTCTCCCTATTTCTATATTTATACTCTCTCTCTCTCTCTCTCTCTCTCTCTCTCTCTCTCTCAATTCTCTCTCTCTCTCTCAATTCTCTTTGTATCCCTCTCTCTTTCTCTCCCTCTCTTTCTCTTTTTTCTTCCTCTCTTTTTTTCTCCCTAATCTACGAGTCCGGTCCAAAGAGAATATTTGTTCTATAGTGTGGCCCACAGTTAAAATGAGTTTGACACCCCTGCCTTAATGCGTGTATATACAGTGCTTGAAGTTTTTTTTTTTTTTTAAAGATTAATATATTATACTATTTATGCTTTACATTGCACAATCCTTTTATTGGATACATTTGGGAAGTATATCCTTTTTTTCTTGATTTGAGTCGCAGCTTCTTTATTGGAATGGAATGTTGGGTCCTGAAGTCAGACCAGTTGAGAACCAGTGATGTAAATATTCAAGATGTGAACATGTTTGTTTAATTTTTAATATTTGTCTTAAGGATGTTCCGGACTGCTTGAAGTATTTCTACAAAAGCAAAGTACCCAGTTGGGGTTCTTCAACACCCGGCACCACTCATCTCTGTCAGCGATTTGCAAACAGGTACAAAATACTTAAAGGCACAATGTGTGTATTTAGCATCTCCTAGTGGTAAAAATAATGTATTTATATACTAAAGTAAAATACAATATTGATTCTAAAAAATAAGCGAAAATACATATGTCAGAACCCACTCGCGTAACGTTACTCACAGTTTATTGGGGAGAACACAAAGGAGTGCACACTCGATCTGGAGATCGTTGGTCGCGGGGAGTAGATTGCTCGGAACGCGGAAGTGGTCACAATCAAACAGATCGTGGCGAGAGCAAAACAGGAGCAAAAACAGAGATTCACAGGGCTTGGCAAAACAAGAGCAAATCCACAGGAAAAACTGAGATTCTCAGGGCTTGACGTGTCCAGAGTTTTGCAGACGCTCCGACAAAAAGCGACTCACAGGACAGCGTTTGAGTAGTGACAGGGAGCAATCTGTCAAAGAGTTTCAGCTGGTGTCCATGGGCGAGGCCAATTTGGTGCCATGGCAACTGTGACAACATGAACTTTCATATAAAAGTCTTTTAAATACTCTTAGGTCGAAAAATTTGTACTTATTCGACATTATATGAAGATCAACGAGAGGAAGCTAACCTGATTGTCTGCCATGTTGCTGCGACGGGTACCCCAAAAAACAAAAATCTTGTGAAGGACAGGACAAAAAAATGAGAAGAAAAATGTTGTGGTTTGGTCACTTTGATTCTCCGTCACTGTTATTCTTTCTTGTGCTTTGTAGCAATCGTATTTTGTCGAAAATCGTAATGATTCAACCCATCAAATCTTGTGTATGTGTTGATTCATGTGTTGATTCAGTTCATGCTTTAGAGCACAGGTGTCAAAAAGGCGGCCGGCGGGCCAGATCAGGCCCACTAATGGGTTGAATCCGAGATTACGGGAGTTTTCGGAAGTTACTAGCATACAAAGAAATTTTCCCGCTATAATGCCAGTCAATTTGTGGAGATTCCCTTGAAGAGAAAAAAACACTCATTCCTGAGAACCAGCAAACATGGTATCAAATTTGAAACTGTCCTCTTACTTGTTTTTGCGGAGATTTTTGGTCTCGTGCCCCGGTTGGTTGCAACGTGTGGCCAACGTGCTAAACTCAAGTTCTGAATTACTTGGAAGTCAATATTGTGCTAGGTTTATTTGCTCTACAGCCTCGAACCCATTACCCTGAATTAAATGTCTTATACTCTACCAAGGAGTTTGCATGTTCTCCCCGTGCTTCTGTGGGTTTCCTCCGGGCACTCCGGATTCCTCCTACATTCCAAAAACATGCATGTCAGGTTAATTGGCCGGTCCAAATTGTCTTTAGGCGTGAATGAGCGAGTGATTTGTCTGTCTCTTTGTGCCCTGCGACTGGCTGGCAACCAGTTAAGGGTGTCCCCTGCCCATTACCCAAAAATAACTGGGAAGGGCTCCAGCACCCCCGCGACCCTATTGAGGATAAGCGGTGCAGATAATGGATGGATGGATGCTCTACCAACTGAGCAAGCCCCATGAAAAACGTACTATGGACAAAAGTCTTGACACCTTATAGTTTACTGACTAAGACTTTCTCCGACCTTTTGAACCTCCATGCTCTCATTTTGATCCCCAGTTTTTACAGCACAGACACTTCATGATGCATCCATCCATCAATCTATCTATCTATCAAACCTCAACAAAAACCCAAAGAAAGACAAAAAAGAAAAGTTTTTTCAACGCATATAAGAAATGCACGCACTTGCACGCGCATCATGAACGACCTGACTGAAGCTGCAATGATGACACAAGCCTGGAGATGGTAGCAGCGGGTAAAAAAGTTCAAAATTCCGCCGGGCTCCTTTAACGTATTAATTAAGTTTATGCACTGCTCTTTTTGATCCTCCATCCTTCTGATCCTCGTTTTTGTGTCGAAAAAGAAATTACTGAGTAGCTTGACTTGCTGTTAGCTTACCAACAAGTCAAGTCAAGTCATGTATTTTTTAATAACACTTAATTGTAAAGAGTCTCAAAGGGCTGCACAGACAATAGATTATTGTAAACCGAAGCGTATTATGACACCATCCCCTGATCTAAAACCTACAAGAGGGCAAGGAAAAACTCAAAAACCTCAATATGAGGAAAATGAAGAAAACATAAGAAGGGACCGCACATGAGGTAATCCCCCTTCCAGGATGACCAGGCTAAAATGGCTGTTGCAATAATAAAAACTACTGTCAGAGACCAGAAACGGAGACAGGACCCACTTGCGTTCGTTTTTCTCAGTTTTATTTAGAAGGAGCATAAGGCTTGCACCCACGATCTTGTGATCGTCGATCACGGGTAGCAGATCGCTTGGAACGTGAAAGTGGCACTTCCGTGGCAGCGAAGGCAGTGTCGAGAGCGGGGGAAAAATAGATCAAAGGCCGGGACGGTGGAGCAAAAACGTAATCGAGTTCAGAAAAGGGGTCGGAGCTGGGAATCAAGACAGGAGAAAGTCAGGGTTGAAAAGGCTTGCCTAGCGGGAGCTGAGGTTTGCAGACGGACTGGTGAATGGAAGACGGGGGTTTAAAAAGAGATAAGCAGCCAATCAGTGTCCGAGGCAGTTGGCACCAAAAGAGCAGACTCAGGTGCCTCGCGTCAGTAATCTGTCAACTACACAGATATTGTGAACGTGAAATATAGGACATTCATAAGTTTTTGAATAGAAGTGTGTTTAAAGCCTGTATTCAAACAGTTCCACTGAAGTTAAAAAACAAATCTCAGGAGAAGAGCATTCCGCATCACCGGGGCCCGAATTCAGAACACTATCACTAATTCTATTGTTGGGGCTGAGGTGTTCGCCAAACCAGAATCATTGGTTTTACTATTACCCTCTGCCATGAGGCAAGAGAATTGCGTGCCTCACCCAGCATCTGTAGATATACATTACATACTGCTCCTTTTGAAAAAAATCTTTTTATAGGTCATTCTCCATTTTGACATTATTCTTTGTACCTGCAGGTACCACTTTGCCACGTTGTACGACACCGATCATCGTATTGCGGTTTACTCAGCGTACGTATTCGAGCCCAGCAACGGAGGTGGGCGCGAGAGACGGTGGTTTGTCGAGCCTCAGGTAGGTACAGCGTTCAATAATCATATCTCATCTCATCTCATTATCTCTTCGTCACCACACTTACAGGTTGTTTATTTTGCATTTTAAGACGTGTACGACGTACAAAAAAATCTGTACGGAAAAACGCAAATTTGTCAATGATGGGTACCATACGGTATACACCGACTATCACGAAACGGCGAATCAATCAAGTCAAACGAGTTCGCCGCGGTAGCCTCTATCTCTGTATCGTTTTTTTCATTGCAAACCAAGCGAGCGGTTTGATGTTACCGTGCGCATACGTCTGCCGCCGGGGGATTACCCATTATACATCATTCCGATCACACGTGAACAAAGCGAAAGCAGAGCAGTATATACTCGGCAGCTGATCAGAAGCAGTACAGAACATACATGTGGTCTTAAAAAACATCGGATTTCATATGGTAGATGTGTAGGGAAAGGAAGCCCGTCTCTTTTCAGAGAACTGGCTTTTTTGGCTCAACTCATTAAAAAAATTCGGCTCTCAAACGTCTCACTTGCTTTGATGGATAATATTACAAATTATTATGTTGTAGAAAGTTAAGAAAAAAAGGAAGTATAAAAGGAGAAAATGAAAAAAGACAGGTTGGTGGTTATCCCTTTAATCGGTATTGTCAGGGACCAGGAACGGAAACGGGAACCCAATTGCGTTAGTTTCTTAGTTTTATTGAGAAGGGGACAAAAGCTGGCACCCACGATCCGGTCGTTGGTTGTGGGGAGCAGGTCGCTCGGGACGCGGAAGTGGCACTTCTCTGGCGAGCGATAGCGGTGTCGTAGATGGGAAAACAGGTCAGGCTGTTGGGGCGCAGGAGCAGAGGCGTGATCAAACGGTAACAGGTCGAAGCCGGGAAACGTACAAGAGCCAAAGAACAGGGAGTCAGGGTCAGAAGGCTTACCTTAGCGGGAGCTGAAGGTTCGCAACGATCGGACGCAGGTAACAAGGAGTCGGGGGGTTTAAAAAGTGGCAAGGAGACAATCAGCGACCAGGGCGGTTGGCACCAACGGGGCAGCCGCAGGTGCCCCGAATCAGTAATCATGACACTTCCCTGTCGAGCGAGGATAGGCGTGGGCGGCGGGAAAGCTAATTGGTAGCCGGGACGGGGGAGCAAGGGCGGTAACGAGTCCAGAAAAAAGGTCAGCAACAACTATCAGGCAGGAAACAGGGCAAAACGGGTCGACGGCCGGGACGGAAGAGCAGGGCAGAAACGGGTCTAGAAACAGGTCGGCAACAGGTAACAGGCAGGGGAAAACAGGGCAGGAGATTGTCGGAAGGTACGGAGCTTGCCTAGCAAAAGCGTAGGTTCGCAGGACGCTCTGACAGCTTTTTCTTGGAAGCCGGGGGTTTAAAAAGAGTCAGTGAACCAATAAGAGCTCAGGGATGTTGGCCCCAACGGGGCAGTTGCAGGTGCCCCGAATCAGCAATCATGATAACTAGTCCAGTTCCCTTGCGAGTGGTGCCTGGCTTAGGTGACATCAAGTGAACCTTTTTAAAACTGCACGTCATGTTTTTCATGCGCTTCTCTCAGTGTTGTCTTGCGGGCAGGATCTTAACTTAATTTGGTTTGTTTTACCCCAACAGTTTTTCGAGCACAGATAATTTAGTGGCACCCTGCTGTTGGGAATTCATTATCAAAATGTACCGTTTACCAAATTGTTCAAATTAGTTATCTGACTCCATTAACAAAACACAACCTACATTCACCCAACAATTTATGCATGCTCGTTTCTTGAGGGAAAAATGAACAGGAAAGCTTACATTTTCACACAGGGGCAGATTTAATTTCCCTAACAATTTAACTAAGTGTACTCCGTCGAAAATGGCCGAAGAAGCGTCGTTGGAGTCTCTGGGAAGCCCTCTTCTGAAGTCCTTTAGCTTTTTTCCTATTGGCCATCTTCTCCCCGCATAATGGTGTGCCGGCTCCTCCCATGGGCGTGCCAAGGAAGCCCAACGTGGGCTTCACAATCTCATAGACGAGCGTCTTGATGTCTGGAACATTCTGTGTCAGCACACTCACGCGTCCTGTTAGCAACAGAACTAGAAAAAATATTCTGCATTTGGAACTAAAGCCCACTCAGTGAAAATTGCATTGCATTATGAGTTAATCGTTTAAAATCCTTTATAGTCAAATGTATAAAATTCTTCACTGCTTTCTGATTTTTTTTTAGCTTGTCAATAAAACATGGCAAGGAGAGATGAAAGACGGTTACCGGATGGGGAAGGACCATCCTGGGATTTACCTGGGGGAGAAACAGGCTCTCAATGAGGACTACACACATTCTGGCTATGACAGAGGTCACCTCAACCCCAATGGGCACCATGCAGGTAAACAAACTCCTAATTTAATAGGGTTGTACCCGTTTCGTTCAGTCTTATATACCCGAGGGCCGGGTCGGGGTGGGCTGGATTTTTTGTCCTGATCTTACCTCTGCTTGGTATCGATAATATCGATTTTGGGATCTATCCTCCTACTCTTAATATTCAGCACTTAAAGATCATTGAAATACAAGATCTGCAGTAATTCATGTAGTAACGACAGTTGAGTTACAAAATCTTAACACTTTGGAGCAGGGGTGTCGAAATGGTGGACCGCGGGCCGAATCAGGGCTGTTAAGAGATTGAATCCGGCCCGCGAGACAGCGCTCAGAGTAGCGCAAGAGAAAAGCGAGCTGCAGGTTGAAATATGTCCGTTGCCAAAACCAGGCGCCTCTCACAAAGACGCTGTGCTTTTATTTCTCTCTCTCTTTCTCTATCTCTTTCTCTTTCTCTTTCTCTATCCTCACATTTTCTCTCTCTCTCACTTATTGTCTCTTTTTCTTCTTTCCTCTCTTTCCTCTTTCCTTTCTTTCCTTGTTCTCTTTCTTTCTCTCTTTCCTCCTCTCTTTTTCTTTCTCTCTTGCATTTTCTTTTTCTCTCTCTTTCTTTCTCACCCCCTTCACTCTTTTCCTCCCCTTTTCTCTCACTTTCTGTCTCTCTCTCTTTCCTCCCCTTTTCTCTCACTCTCTGTCTCTCTTTTTCTCTTTCTTTGTTACTGTCTCTCTCTCTCTGTGTCTTTTTACCTTCTTTTGCTCTCTCTTCCTTTTTCCTTTTCTCTCTTTTATCTGTCTCTCTCTTACTTTTTCTTTCTTTCTTTCTTTTCATCTTTCTTTCTTTCTTTCTTTTTTTCTTTGTCTTACCCTCTTCTTTTCTCTCCCTCTTTTTCATATTTCTTTCTTTCTTTCTGTGTCCCACCCTCTTCTTTTCTCTCCCTCTTTTTTATATTTCATTTTTTCTTTCTGTGTCCCACCCTCTTCTTTTCTCGCCCTCTTTTACATTTTTTTTTCTTTATTTCTTGAAATTATCTGATCTGCATTTTATATAGCGCTTTTCAAGTCAATGACTTCCCAAAGCGCTTTACAATGTGCTCCACATTTCCCAATTGCGGCCTTGCAGCCATGTAAGGCACTAACCTGCTTATTGGGGGTATTAGGGGTTCAGTGTCTTACCCAAGGACACTTCGACATGTAACACGAACGAGCCCTTGATCCCAAGACGAGCGCTCTACCTCCTGAGAGGTTTCTTCTTCCTTTCTTTCTTTCTTTGTCCCACCCTCTTCTTCTCTCTCCCTCTTTTTCATATTTCTTTCTTTTTTCTTTCTCTCTTATCTACTATTACGGCCCCCGAGAGAATGTTTGTTCCATCGCGTGGCCCCTGAGTTAAAATGAGTTTGACACCCCTGCTTCAGAGTATCCGTTACCAAGAACAGTACGTTCCAGAACGCGTTCGTCCCAACACCGAACTCTGAACAGTGTTTCATTCTTCTCCCGTCCTTGACAGTTCCTGGCCGCAACGCCACCTTCACCCTCACCAACGTGGTTCCTCAGAACCCCAAACTAAACCAGAACGCCTGGAGAATCCACGAGTCTCAACTGAACGATCTGTTCCGGCAAAAGTGCTCCAAGGCCTACGTTTTGGTGGGCGCGGTCCCTTCCGCGGGGAAATGGATCATCAAGAACGGCGTGAAGCGCGTCAACATTCCCGCCTACCTTTGGAACGCGTACTGTTGTGTGGACAATAACGGAAAGCCCATCCTAGGGGGCGCCGCCGCTGCCGAGAACACCGAGCAGGACTGGGTGGAGAAACTCTCTTTGGATGAACTTGGAGAGTTCCTGCAGCAGTTCTCGAATCAACCAGTAGGAGAGCTTTTCTACAAGAGCTGCAACGTTTGATTGGACCATGTCTTTTTGATAGCGCCTGAAATGAAAACAAATTCTGAAGAAATATATTTGCTGAACGGCGAAACATGGTGATTTATCATTCCCTACAACACACTATCAAAGAGTTAAAAATACATTGTGTATTTTTTAGCGCCTCCCAGTGATAAAAAACTGCATTTACTAAAAAAAAAAATATTGATCTGAATAATAAGCAAAAATACCTAAACTATCATACAAACATAAATATACTTATAGGTCAAGAGTTTTGTATTTATTTTACATAACATAAGGTTCACCAAGAGGTGAAATCTGTCTTTTTTTCCAATTGTTAGGAATTAAACTATATTATGAAATGAAATGATCTGGATTTATATAGCGCTTTTCAAGTCAAGACTTCCCAAAACGCTTTACAGTGTGCTTCACATTTCCCAATAGCGGCCGTGCAGCCATGTAAGGCGCTAACCTGCTTATTGGGGACATTAGGGGTTCAGTGCCTTACCCATGGACACTTCGACATGTAGGAGCAGCCGGGATTCGAACTGCGATCTCTTGATCCCAAGACGAGCGCCCTACCCACTGCCGCCCTTACAAATGTAACGTTTACCAAATTGTTTGAATTAGTTTTCTAACTCCATTAACCAAACACAAACTGTATTCTCCTAACAATGCATGCTTGATTCTTAATGGGAACATGAACAAAGATAACCGGCATTTTCACACGGGGGCAGATTTATTTTCTTAAAGTATTTATTAAGTGAATTCCATCAAATTTAGCCGAATTATTGTGGAATTAGTCTAATTAGTCTTCGTCGAGCCCCCCATCTCTCGTCTCTCTCTCGCCTCTCTCCTTCTGTCTTCTGTCTTCCTGACACGTCGGGGCATCGGCTCCTCCCCCTTGGGCAGGCCCCTCCCCCCATGGGGTGGGTCAGGTGCCAACTTCACCACCTCCTCGCCAAAAGACGCCACCATGTCTAAAGGACTCACAACAAGAAAGCTTATCAGAACACTTGTCTCCTTTTCCCGCGTCAACCCTTGTCCCCGTTCTTGTTTTTCTGTAAACATCATTCTTGTCTAGGCAACACTGACCCCAAGCTTTCCCTGTGAAAAATCCCCACTGCATTCAACAAATGTAATTTGTATTATATTAAATCCCTTATAGTCAAATAAGTAAAATAAAAAATCCTTCACTTTTTCCATCATTTTTTCCTATTTTCTTTTTATCTTTTCTCCTTTTTTAATTATGTCATTGTTTTTCCATTATTTCTTCATTTTTTCCTTCTTCTACCCTTTCCTTCATTTTTCTGTGTTTTTGTTTTCCTTCTTCTTTTTCCCTGGTTCTTTATTCCCTTTTTTTCTTGTGTCTTTTCTTCTTTTATGATGTTTCTTTTTTTCCTCTTTATTTTCAAATGGTTAGGGAAAAAAAGGAAAGTACTGCGATTTGGTCAATTTGGGTTTCTGTAGTTTGTATAAATATGACACACTGTCCCTTTAAGGAAACACAATGATTAAAAACCACTTCCCAGTGAGAAATGCTCGTGGGAAAATAATTGTAATCAGTTTTGATGAAACGTTAAAAAAGAATATATCAATACCTTGTAACTCCGTTAAATGCCACAATTACTCACTTGAAAATCAGCACTAGCTTTGAGTAAATCAAAATAAAATGTTAAATTCCTACCCTCAATTTTATTAAAGCATGAATTAATCAAATGATTTCAATTCAACTCAGTCCCATTCATTTGCAATACTTAGCACAATGACATAAAACATCATCTACACCAGTGATTTTCAACCACGGCACAGTAGTCTCACTTTTTAAAATGTAAAATTTTATAAAACATTTATGAATCATTTTCTGCAAATATGATTTCATTGTCAAGTGTCTGTGCTGTAAAAACTGGGGCTATTATAAATTATATTGTAATTAAACATACTGTTCAGTGTCATGATATAACATTTTGGGTTAGTGGTGTGCCGCAAAATTTTTCCAATGTAAAAAAAAACGTGCCCGGGCTCAAAAAAGGTTGAAAAACATTGATCTACACTTCAACATCTCATGTGTACAGATGCTGTTTATTTTTACCTAAGTTTAGAGCAGGGGTGTAAAACTCATTTTAACTCGAGGGCCACACGTTGGACAAACATTCTCTCAGTGGCCGGATTAGTAGATTAGAGAGAAATAAAAAGAGAAAGAAAGAAATGAAAGAGAGGGAGAGAAAAAGAGACAGGGTAGGACAAAGAAAGATAAAGAGAAAAAAGGAGAGACAAGAGAGAGATGAGAAACAAAAGAGATTAAAAAGAGAACTAGTGAGAGAGGGGGAAAGAAAGAGAAAGAAAGAAATCCAAAGATAAATACAGAGAGAGAAAGAGAGAAAGGGAGAAAGACAGAAGGGGAAAGCAAGAGAGACTAAGAGAGAGAAAAGGAAAAAGGAAGAGAGAGCAAAAGAGGGTAAAAAGAGACAAACAGAAACAAAGAAGGAGAAAAAGAGACACAGAGAGTGAAAGAGAGAGGGACAGAGAGTGAGAGAAAAGGGTGGAAAAGAGAGAGAGAGAAAGCAATACATAAGGAACATCAAGTGGACATATATCAACCTGCAGCTCATTTTTCTCTTGCGCTTCTCTGAGTGTTGTCTCACGGGCCGGATTCAATCCCTTAGTGGGCCTGATTCGGCCCGCCTGTTTGACACCACTGGTTTAGAGGAACCCTGATAAGAGTGATGTTGGTGTAAATGTAATTTTCATGAGACAATTTATGCAAACAGCATAATGTTTATCTATAAATCTATTTTTGTCTTATCCCTACACGCATTTATCTTTACACACACACACACACTTGCATATATATATATATAAATTCCATTCTTCTTACAGGGACGCATTGTGTTTACAAAGTGTCACGACCGGAACAAGTAGTGGACCCAAATAGGTAACGTTTTACACAATGCTTTTTGAGGGATCGGGGAAGTCAGGGCAATTCGGTGCAAGTCGGGCAGCCAGGACGGGAGACGGAGCGTGGTCGGAGATCGGAAACAAGTGTGGGAGCCGTGATGGGAGAACGGAGCGTGGTCGGAGATCGGAACAAGTCAGGTAACCGGAGACGATTGGGAACAGGATACAGGAACAGAACGGGAGCCAGAGTCAAAAATGCTTGCCTTGCATGTGCAGGGGTTCGCTGACGGACTGACAAGGAGTCAAGAATGACGTGCTTAAATAGGAGGACTAATTGGGGAACGAGTGGCAGCTGGGGCTGAACGAGTAAGCGCAGGTGAGGGAAATTGGCAAATCGTGACACAAAGTTTCACTATCCTTATTGCTCATTCATTATACTCCCACCAAAATTATACACTGCATTTATGTGATTCCTGTCTAAATCAGTCAGATTAATTTCCTGTGTTCATATAAACCAATCAGATGTGTAGTTTCCTTCTTGTGTTTTACAATAAATGAGCCAAATAGGAAAGTAAGAAACAGGAGTGTGGTAATCTTCTTTGAGACGATTCTGGAAGCACATACCTCCGATTGAAGGGGCTATCAAATACTTTTCGGCTCAAAGTGGTTTCTTTTCTTCTTTCTACTACATTCTCAAGTTTTAACCTTTTAACATATAAACTAAATGACCAAAACATGTTTCAAAAAACTCAGATAAAATGTTAAGACAACAATCACTGATTTTAAAATCAGTTTTAATGTAAATGTAACATTCAAGCTATATAAAAAAACATAGCTAAACACAATTAAGTAGTAGGAAATATTGCAACCAATAAAGCATTTTGCCACTTAGCTTTTAACAATCAGCAGCAAGTTTAAGTGGGTCCAATTCAATTCACACATTTCTCATCAAGATTCGACAGTGGACTACTGGTTAACATGTCCACACCATAGTTCAGGGGTCCCGGGTTCAAATCCAGGTACTGGCTGTGGCAATATTGGTAGGAACCATTACTAGGCCTGTGTTAGGAGTTGACTGGAGACATTAAGGGTAATGCCCGTTCCCTGAGACAGTATGAGCTTGGATACAGTTCTCTCGTGAGTCTTAGTTTTACAATGTAGAGAACTTTGTGACACTGGCCTCCCTGTGTGCATGTTCTCCCTGTGCCTGAGTGCTTTCTAGAGGCACTCTGGTTTCCTGAAACATCCCCAAACCATGCATAGCTGGTTAAACGGGGGTCCAAATTGTCCTTGCGGTGTGTGGGTGTGGTAATGGTTTTCTGTCTCCGTGTGCTCTGTAATTGGCTGGCAACCAGTCCAGGGTGACCCCTGCCCATTTCCCCACATCAGCTGTGATGGGCTCCAGTACCCCTGCAACCGTTTTGAGGATAAGCAGTTGGAGAAGGAACATTTTCAAAGTTTTGATTTGGCGAATCCTCAAATACTGATGCTGAAATGGCATGAAATTATTCTCAATATAAGAATGATCTATATAAGGGGTCAGCAACCTATGGCACGCGTGCCAGCAGTGGCACGCGAGGGGTTAACCAGTGGCACGCGAGCGCACTGCAAAATAGTAATGTTTTTTAATGCACATTTTTAGGTAAAATTTAGACATTTTCAGTTGCACGGCGTGTTATTAGAGGCTTTACGGTAGCCCCTCCTCCTCTGCTTCGTGTGAGTCTACGCCGCGCCTCACAAAAGGAGGAAAGATCCGTGTTTTAACCCACCCACAGAAACACCGGCGCGCGATAAATGAACGAATCACGACAGCTCCTTCAGTGGAAAAATCTCGTTCTTTTCAGCCAGCGTGGACAGATGACTGAGACTTTGTGCAAAAGATGACCGTGCTTGTTTGTGCATTATGCCTCGAGAGCGTTGTACCTCACACTTCAAGTGTTAAGCATCATTACGAGACGAAACATAAACATGAATTCAAGGACGAGTCTTGCAAGGTGGAGACAATAAAACGCGTTGTGTCCAGGTACAGCAAACTAACACAGACTGCTAAAAACGCCACCACTGAAAAGCTATCACATTGCTCACTGAATAACAAAGCACGTAAAACCATTTACTGATGGCGAATATATTAAAGGTGTGTGTGTGTTTCAAGTTTTGATAGTCTCTAAGATAAGATTTTATTGATGAATGGTACAGTAGCTGTCCAAATGACTTGTTTTTTGATTGTATTACATTGTTGATGAAGAATGGTTGAAGTCATGGATGTCTACAGGCCTTTCTACATGTTTCTCTCATTCATCTTTTAGTATGTTGATGAACAAGAATAGTGGAAGATAAATTGGTGAGTTATACAATTTCAATGTCTATCCATGTTGTATATTCGGACTGGTGTAAAATGGCAGCTCTGTTGGATATACAAAAATTCTTGTGCGAGTCATTAATCTTGGTGTGGCACACTGATTTACAAGGTCATTTGAAAGTGGCACTCTACACTGAAAAGGTTGCTGACCCCTGATCTATATTGTTAGTTTCGTGATTGTAAAACAATCACAAAAGGGCAGCCAATACTTTTACTGACACCTTAAAACAGGGGTTGGGGAACTTTTTGAATAAAACAGCCATGAAAGCAAAATATATAAACATATTTTTGAGAACTGCACCATATATTTTAAGACAAAAGCTAATTCTTCAGCGTATTGTATTTACTGTAACTGTGTGACGTATGTTGATTTGATAAAATATATAAAATAATAATGCCCTAGCCTGTGTACCGTATAGAAAAAATACCACTAAATTTGACTCCTTCCTGCAGTTACTTAAGATCATATAAGCTCATTCTGACCGTCATTTTTCTTTTGAATGGTTTGAAAACAAGATGCAAGCAAGGTTATTTTGTTAACATGTCACAAAATACTGCAAACGAGACGGATACGGATGTATTCAGGGGAGTGCGCAGCGTGTGCAGAGATCCGCCCACCCCTACCGCTCACCCACTCAAATTCCTCTAGGTGCTTGGCTGGTGTTTTGGGTGTTTAGAGATTGTTCTGTGGGTTCTCATGTCTCAAAATTGAACATAGATATTTTAATGAGCACCCATAAGCAGGATTCCATAAAAACATTCAGCCAAATTGAAGTTTGTTGGTTTAACACTGTAACACTGACAGTAAACTCTCACTGGAACACTGCCCTATACACTTGACTGCACCAGGAATGTAACGTGTCGCTGGGATTTGCATATACTACAATTGAAACCATATTGAAAAGATTGGCACAGCCCTTATACATCAGAGCCAGATGTACTCATGAAAAGAGCCATAAGTGGCTCGTGAGCCATACATTCCCGACCCCTGCCTTAAACTAAAGCTGGTATTAACACCGATCCTGATACCTGGTATCAATTGTTGCCCATTTTCTAATTTGAAACGTTAAATTAGCATTGTTGCCATGCGAAAGAATACTGTGGTCATCCGACGTAAAAATTTGCGAATCCGTTTCAACATGCTCTTGTCCGATTGAAAGTCGGTTGAGGCGTCCAAGGGAGCGGTCGGGGTTTGGTTGACTTCCACTTCTTTGCTTGACTGCGGGCTCAAGGTGCCGCTGCTGGCCTGTTGGTCCATTGAGAAGAAAGGATGCTGTAAGGCTTGCGAGGCGGAGATCCTTTGATGCCCGTCCAGATGCAACATCTGTTTGAGCAGGTCCAGGAAGGCCTTCCTGCTCTCCAGATCACCGTCCTCGATCTTTCCCTCCTGCGGCAACTGAATCACATCTTCCAGGGGTTTGGGAAGCTCCCGAAAAGATTCCTGATCTTTGGGTTTCCTGCTGTTGGCCGCTTCAAACTCCTCAGGGGTCATAAGTCTATAATGAGAGACCCCAACCTTCTCATCTTCTCTAAAATAGTTCTTAGTGTACTTCCCCGCTTGAAGTAGTTGGTCATCCGGCTGGCCCAGAACGCAAATAATATGTTTCAGCATTTGATACTCGCAGTTGACAGCGAAGAGGTTTCCAGGCAGGAAAAGGAAAGCCATAATGCAACCCACGCTCCACACGTCGATATTCTCGTTGTACGGCAAACCGAGGGTGATTTCCGGAGCTCGGTATCCGAGTGGTTGTATTTCTAATCCCAGCTTGATTTTGGACGCTGGAATGGCATTGCCAAAGTCGATCAGTTTTACCTTCAATGGCCGTTCTTTGCGGTTTACGACCATGACGTTGTTGGGTTTAATGTCGGTGTGCAAGATACCAATGCGTTTCAGGGTGACCAAGGCCACCAAAAGTTGACGGGCAATGACTCGGATTTCTTCTAGAGATAGCGGCTGGCGCTGGCGTTCTTCCAGAAGATAAATGAGATCACAGTCCAACACCTCAAACACCAGACAAATGTTTCCTTCGTGCTCGAACTGCTCGAAAAACTTGACCACGTTGGTGCTGTCTGCATCCATGACACTGACTATCTTCAACATTGACAGCTCCTTTTCTGTGTCCTGTTTGACAGCCGGGTCGTTCTTCAAGATCTTAATGGCGACCATCTCTGAGGTGGCCAGTTTTTTGCAAACCGCCACTTTCCCGTAGCAGCCTTCGCCAATGAAATCCAGGACTGAGTAAGTGTTGGACTTGCTGTACAAAACTTTTCCGATCTTGACTTCAGGTCTTGTCAATTTCACTGCAAAATAAAGCAAACGTGGGACATCACTGTCAAGTCAAAACTCAAGTATGTATAGACATCCTAAGTCTATTAGGAGCATGACAGTTTTGGACCTGCTCTATATATTTAGTGCCTTAAAGGCAACCTTCTGGCTTAAGTCACCATGACAGCCTCTGTCGAGGTCTCTGTGTGGCGTGTGCAAGCACGTGCAATTCTTGGATGTCTTCAAATAAACTCTTTTTAGGGTTTGGGTTGGCGTTTGAACTGTATTTGAAACAGTGGTTTTCTTAGTTAGCCATTTTCATGCTGCACGGACAAAAAAATAATAACGAGATTCCTAATGTGTTGCGCGTCCTGAAAAGCTTTGATACAAGTACATACCTGTCAACCTGTACATTTTTGCCGTACAAAGTACATTTCAGATTCAGATTCAGATTCAGATCTACTTTATTGTCATTCTAGTACACGTGTATACAGAACGAAATGTCGATACATCTGACCCGCACAGTTTCCTTGAATGTACAGATATAAATAAAATGTTGTATTGAGTTGGAGTATTGAGTACTAATAATATACTAAATAATTATGGCTATGTATAGTATTTTACAGTAGCGCAAATAGTGCAAGAGGAGCAGCTAACTAGACGTGCAAAATGGGCAGTCAGGTAAACAAGTCAGGTAAACAGTAACAATAACACTGTAACAATAACGCTGTAAGTACAATAGTGCAGAGAAACAAATGTGCAAGGAGTGGCTAGCTATAAAGAACTGCCAGTAGTGCAAAAAGTAATTTAATATGCATTTTAAGACGTGTACGACGTACAAGAAAATTTGTACGGAAAAACACAAATTTGTCAATGATGGGTACCATCCGGTATACACCCACTATCACGAAACGGCAAATCAATCAAGTCAAACCAGTCAAGTCCGTCTCTTTTTAGAGAACTGGCTTTTTCGGCTCAACTCATCAAAGAGAGGCGGCTCTCATACGGCTCACTTGCTTTGATGCATTATATTACAAATTATTATGTTGTATAAAGAAGAAAAAAGGAAGTATAAAAGGAGAAAATTAAAAAAGACAGGTTTGTGGTAATCCATTTAATCAGTATATTACCAACAATAATTTAATGCAGAAAATGAATTCATAATTTGAAAAAGCTGGCTTTGATCTCTTTGATCTCTACAAGGGGAATTAACATTTTAGCACAACAGAAACAAAACGAAAATAAATCCAAACAGCTTGACAACATCAATCACATTACTGTGCATGTTGAGAGATTTGTCTGTTGTTATATGATTTATTCTGTGTAGCACTATCTAGATACTCTATAGAACACGCTACAGTGGGTATGAGCACGTCACATTGGGTATTTGTATATTGCATTCTTTTTGCTTTATTATTGTATTGTTTCTCAGCACAGGGATGCTTCTGGAAATGTGAATTTCCCTGTGGGGATGAATAAAGTATCTATCTATTTGCATGTATTTTTCCTTCTACAGTGAACGTCCAAGCTACTTCATTTTTTAACTCTTTTATAATAAACCTCATTCATGTCGAGCAACTCGGTATCTCACAAAATGTTAATTAGCAATATATATGATATAACGAAACACATGTACAATATAACATGTTAAACTACATAAATAAACACGTTTGAAAAAAATATATGGTGTAAGATTATTTTGTATTTTGTAAGGGAAAGTACCACAGTTTGTAAGGGCATGGAGCCCTGGAGGTTGACAGGTATTAAAGTAAGATAAAAGCAGATAGGCACGGTGAAAAATAAGTTATAAGGGCTCTTTGTACTGAGTTGGGAATTGTTAATTCATAGAGACTTTTTAAGGAGAATCCAACGACTCACCTTTAAGAATTTACATAATACATTGTTTAAAATTAAAAGAAAGTAGTAGTGATTATAACGGTGATGATAATAACAATAGGCAACTACTTTATAACACTTCATACCCAAATACAGTACATAATAAATGTATTATGATTTAGGTTAAAGTGTCAGACCATCATGAAATAAATGAAAGTAACTGTATTGATTCATTTGAGGCTGTAAATCAGGCAACCTTATGTATTTTTAACAAATCTTTGACTTTGGTTAGAACTAAAAACCTACATGCAAGTAATAAAACCTCAGCAGAGTAACTTACAAGAAGAAACGGATGAGGCTGAAGACTCCGAGCTTGTCCATGAAGACATGATTTTCCAATGTGTAACTTAACAGCTGCTAACAGCCAACATCCCAGTTTTCTTTTACCGTTTGGTGACGTCATACATAATGTATTTCGGTTGCTGCAACAGAATTGTCAGTCGAGGAGTCCCTTCAGCTTTCAGGACGGCTGAAATGAAATTTGTATGTAGGCGATATTGAACATTTCGGATATTGGAGGCGTTATAGATAGTCATATTCATAGTAATTGCCCAACTGCTGGCATCCTTTGATGCTTGTAGTCCCCTGCAGGCGTTTCTGACGTCTGCTTGTGTTGGCTGGCTTCGTCTGCACAGTTTTGCACAAAAAGATCTTACAATAAATACAATTACTCCGTGCATGCAATTTAAGCACGCTAAGTGACGATCAAGGTACGTGGAGTCTTTGTTTAACGTGCTCCTATAAAGTTTCAAGTGAATAAAAAGTCTGTCACCTCAAAAAAATAATTAGCTGCGGATTTTTATAAACAACTTTTGTGAATATGCTTGATTGCTATTAACATTTTCGAGAAGGGTTGTTCAAACCTCACATTGTGTTTGCTGTTAAACGTCATATTGAAATATAATATTGTGAATGTGCTTGATTGCTGTTGAGATTGTCAAGATTGTTTTCTGTTATTAGTGTCAATAAATTTGTTCAAACCAAAAAAACTTTATGATACTATTCTTCTTATTCTTGTAATAATTATTATTATTTTTTTAATATAAAAGTTTTGTAGATTATTACTATATATTTTTATTTGAGATTAAATCAGTTTTAGTTTATCATTTGTCTGCTTTGGCGATAGGTTCAAACGCCAACACATTAATTTGTATACTTTCATTTTTTTTTATCTATTTCACATTTATTTATTAATTTACTCAGTTTTGTACGCCACTGTAACCACTGCCACTAGGTGGCAGGCATGCATTGATTGCATATGCTGAGGTATTTAGGTAATAGACTTTTTTAGCTTTGTGCATTTTAATAGCCCAATTCTTTACAAAATACACTGTCAACGAGGATTTTTCCTTCCTGTCACTCTATTGTGAGAATTACATCCCATTCTTAAAAGTTTTGCTTGTTTATTCAGTCAGATTTTTTTCTGTCTATGGAAATTTAAAAAATGTTCATGAAGGGACGCCTATTTTATTTTATTTTAAAAAATAATTTTGATGTCAAACAAAAGGAACATAACTGGAGCAAAATAACCATTTTTCATTTGTGTATTTGAGAATTCTGACTTCATGTGTGGTCTGGGAAAAGACCTCAAATCTTGCATCATTTGAGAAGGTTCTTCTCCTGGGAGAGGCGTGGATTTTGGGAACAAAATGTTTTATTTTGTTGAGATTTAAAGGTATTCCCTCGGATTTTTTTTCAGAAACAAGGAAATGGCTGTAATGATAGAGAGGGGATCAGCAACCTGTTGCTCTTGAGCTGCATGTAGCTCTTTAGAGCTATTCTAGTGGCACCCTAGAGATTTTTCAGCAATGTTTGAAAATTAAAAATAATGGAAAGGGAAATACTCTATATATATTTTCTGTGATGGTTTTCTTTAAAATGAATATTAGATATTGAATGACTAACATATTTCACTCTCTTGATATAAATGTCAATAAAGACTATTCTATTCTATTTTATGTGTGAATCACCTTTTCTTTTAACTTAAAAATATGATTCAGAAGTCCTTCAATTTTTTTGCGGCTCCAGTCAAGTAATGTTTATTTGTATAGTCCTTAATCACAAAGAGTCTCAAAGGGCTGCACAGACTACAGACTATTGCAAGCTACAGACTCTTATTACACCATCCTCCTGATCTAAAACCTATGTGAGGGAAAGGAAAAACTCAAAAACCTCGGCATGTGAAAATGAAGAAACCTTGAGAGGGAAACGCACAAGAGGTTTGTTGCAATAACAAATATTACACGGATATTGTCAACGTAAAATATAGGTAATTCATAAGCTATTGAATACAAATGTGTTTTAAGCCTGGATTTAAACACTTCCACTGAGGTTGCAGATTGAAATTCAGAAAGCAGAGCATTAAACAGCACCAGGGCCCGAGAGTAGAACACTCTCGAGCCTGGGGATCTCTTCTTGGCTCTTGGGATCACTAGTAGACCAGCATTTTCAGAGTGAAGGCTCCGGACAAGAACGTAGGGGGAAATAAAATCTGAACCATATGAGACAAATTCGTTACTTTTCTTGTCTTTTATGGCTCTTTCAAAGCTTTGGGTTGCCGACCCTTGTAGAGGTACATGGGTCATGGTGATGATAAATACTCATGATTTTGGGTATTGTATCGGTCTAAAACTAAATGTAAATGAATGCATTTATTTAGCGCTTTTCAAGTCAATGAAGACCTCCCAAAGCGCTTTACAGTGTGCTTTACACTTTTCCCTTTTACATCGCAAATTTCACAATAAAAAATATTTGGGGTACAACCTCATAGAAATTTAACAAAGTGTAAGAATAGAAAAAATATAATATGATCATATTTCTAAACTTCTTATTGATAATTTTGGTCAATTTACAGGTAAGTAAACTCTAAAACCCGTTCAAACTTTAATAACAAATCCCAGTACATTGGGTCATTACTATGAAAGACACATTTTGATTGATAGATAGATAGATAGATAGATAGATAGATAGATAGATAGATAGATAGATAGATAGATAGATAGATAGATAGATAGATAGATAGATAGATAGATAGATAGATAGATACTTTATTCATCCCCGAAGGGAAATTCACATATCAAGTATGATATCAAGTATACACATCATAATCATGTAAAATAAAATAAAAAGGTCTAACACAATATTAAGGTGTGCTGTCAACGGGACAAGGGAGACTCAAACGTAAATGTTCATAAAATAGAAAGGTCACAGAATCAATAATTCCTTCAAGGAACCAGTTTGGTTTAACTGGATTCAAATATCTTGAATTTACCTTACTACTACCCATGGTTTTGCTCTAAGCACTTGCACCACACCTACAATGAATGAAAATATGGAAACACATTTTTGATCGCGTACCAAAATTGCGTCTCACCCACATTTCATTGCATCACTTAATAACGACATGCCTTGACTGAGTCATTAGAATGTCACCTTCTGCACATAATGATTTATTCTTTTGACCTTTAAAATTCATTTCTTGTGAAATATTTAATCCAGGCGGATGATGTCTGCCTACAGTTTACTTAACAGTTTTCACTTGTTCACAGTTAGCGTGCAGTTTTTGGGAAAAAAAAGTAATAAAAAAAAAAATAATAAAAAAAATATATATATATATATATATATATATATATATATATATATATATATATATATATAGTTGTAGAAGATTTATTGTATGCTAATGCTAAGAACACTTTGGTTGTACTCTGGTTTTTATGACTCGGTTCAAATTTCTCCTTATACATAATGAAAACAAAAATAATTTAAGTTTGACTTTCTTATAAATGTATTCTGTTTTTTTATTGGACACTTGCAAAGGAGATTGCATAGGATGCCAGTTCGTTATTTTGGTGAAACTACCTCACTGTTGTGGCAGCACAGCGGGGCAGTGGTTAGCGCGTGTGCGGCACAGTTCTGAGGTTATGAGATCAAGGGGGCGGCAGTAGCTCAGGAGGTAGAGCGATCGTCTTAGGATTAAGGGATCCCAGTTCGAATCCCGGCTTGTCCGTGTTACATGTCGAAGTGTCCTTGGGTAAGACATTGAACCCCCAATTACCCCCAATAAGCAGGTTAGCGCCTTAAATGGCTGCACAGATCACGGCCGTTATTGGGAAATGTGAAGCACAATGTAAAGCGCTTTGGGAAGTCATTGACTTGAAAAGCGCTATATAAATGCAGATCATTTCATTTCATTTCATCAAACCTCCTGTGTGGAGTTTGCATGTTCTCCCCGTGCTTGCGTGGGTTTCACCCTGGCACCCCGGTTTCCTCCCACATTCCAAAAACATGCATATCAGGTTAATTGGCCGGTCCAAATTGTCCTTCGGTGTGAATGTGCGAGTGAGTTGTCTGTCTCTGTGTGCCCTACGACTGGCTGGCAACCAGTTCAGGGTGTCCTCTGCCCACTGTCCGAAGATACCTGGGATGGGCTCCAGCACCCCTGCGACCCTACTGAGCATAAGTGGTGCAGATAATGGATGGATGGATGTAGATGATCTTTCAGTAACATTACATTTGAAAACAATACAATTTAGTCATGTTTTATATTATGATAACAATGTAAAGAAGCAAACTCTTATGTACATGAAGTCAATGTTTATTGGCGTTTTCCAATGGCAGCAAAGACAAGGCATTTCAATTTACGGGATACTTTCAAATATGCATGTTATTTATAATTGTGAAAAACCGTTTCCTTTTTTTTAGTAGTTCAACCCCTATGTGCATAATTAACAACAAGGCATGGAAGAACGAGACTAGGTAACTCGCTGCAATTCACCCAACAAGAATCTCCAATTCAACCAAAGCGAATCATAGGGTGGTCCACCCAAGCAGGAAAGTTGGCTAGTTTCTCTTCAGTGGCCCCCTCTATTGGCCAGCTCCACGCCTTGAAGAACCCGCAGAGGTTCATCCCTACAGTTTTGGAGAAAGTCTCGGTGTAGAGATTCATCTTGCCGGTGTTGTCTTTAGGATAGTTGGTTATCTTGTGGTAGGCGTTAAACACCTTCTTGAAGGCATCCCAGCCAAATCTTTCTTGGAGCTAGGTGAAAGGTCACCACATCTTTGATTTATCAAGATCAATTCAAAGAAAGGTGTTTCTCTTGTCTTTACTGTGTCTCACCTGCAAGTATGTTTCAAGGGCAACCCACACTTCCCACTTGCTGAGTTGTCTGCCTCCTCTAACGAATTCCTCCAGTCGACTCTTTCTTTTTTCCACGGTCATATCAGCGTGAGCCTGTATTGAAGAACCCATGACTCGAGTGTAAATATACAGTAATCCCTCGCTGTATCGCGGTTCGCTACATCACGGATTGTCATCGTGCATTGTGTTTTGCATTCTGATTGGCTAAACGGTGGCCACGTCCCGTTTCTGCCTGTGTCTGCCTGCGCGTTAACGTTGCGGTCTAAGTTGTAGATGTACGTAAAACAGCTTGACGAACTTATATTACCTACACCAAATCTTTTTTCGATTTTGGAGTTTCTCTTAAAAACCATCATGTCAATATAAAGCTACAGACCGACAAGCACCAAAAGCCAGAGGAAGATGCTTTCTACAGCCGACAAAAATGTGATTCTCCATATGCTAGAGGAAGGTAAAAGCATTTTTACGCCACATTTTTCTTTCCCAAAAGCATCCACATGATGGCAACAAAGGTGGATCGTTTTGAAACGTTTTAAATACATCTAAATCTAAATTTTAAAAAAGTCCTGATTTCTGTGTGTGTGTGTGTGAACATATTTCTGTGAAAATTTACACAGTTGTACTTTTAACAACTGCTACGATTGAATAAATACCAACAAAATTGATAAACATCTGCTTCTGTGTGGCCTGCTTTCAAGGGGTCTCTATTACCCAAATTGGGTACTGCAGCTCTTAACCACCAACCACCCCAATCAGCCGAGTCCAATCTTTTATTGATTTTTGACATTTTGCTTGTTAATCTTTATATAATTTCTAATACAGCCTGCCAAAGAAAAACGGCAAAAATCAGATGACAATATGTAGTTACACTAATAATATAAGCCCATAAGTCACTTTTTGGGGCCAAATTAAGATTTTAGCCTAAATTAGATTCAAATTGAAAGCTGTATAAGAACCAAAGTCGGTCCACCAATCATATTTCAGATAACCAGTGATGCAATATTGTAGCAAGATTATTTTTAAAATCACGATTTTTAAAGTACAGAGGTTATTTGTAAAAAAAAAACATTTATAAAGTACAGTACCGGTACTTTAATTTGTTATTTCGAATGTTCTTTTCACGGCACATTTTCCAACAACGTCCACATGATGGCGACAAAATATCATCTAAAGTAAAGTGGATCGTTCCTTAAATCAATTGTGCAATACAGTACAGCAGAAAGATTAGTTTTGAAATTATAACTTGCCAGTACAGAGGTTTATTGTTATCTTTTTTAATAAAATACAGTAGTTTTATTTGTTAAACAAATGTTTTTTAGTTTAATTGTATAATCAATTATTTAATAGAGAATTAAATAAAGATTTCTACTTTGACACGCAACCCCGTTGAAAAACGAGGGGCTACTGTACATAATCGTATCATTTGTTTCTTTTAAAAAGAAAAAAGTGAGTCTACCTTTTCCTTGCTGATCCCTAACACCTCCTCATGGATGTAGACTGACCAAAGGTTGCACGTGCACTCTGTGGTATGGGGCCGAAACTCCCAGGGGTCACGTTGCTGGTTGTGTCCGAGCTCGTGGATTGCACCCCAAATTCCTTTTGTTTGAGCCTTCTCAACACTTACTAGTGCATCTGCCGAGGGCTTGTGTATCATGACGGGGTATCCGGCGTGCATCCAACCTGAAGTGTGAAGAAAAGGTTTTTCGGGTGATTTTGTGTACGGTTACCCAATGCTAAATCTATTGCACCCTGGTCATCCTGGAAGGGGGATTACCACTTCTGAGGACCCTTCTCAAGGTTTCTTTTTTCCTCAAGCTAAGGTTTTGAGTTTTTCCTTGCCCGCATGTTGGTTTAAGATCAGGCGATGGTTTAATTGTAATCCTGTGCAGTCATTTGAGACATCTTGTGATTAAGAGCGATACAAAAAAATGTGACTTGACTTAACACTCCTTAACACTATTTAGGTCCATTTATTTTTATGTTTTTTTTTATCTCTGTTGAAATTGTTTTGGATTGACTCAATTTAACTGACAGTTTTACACGTGATTTGTGAGCGGGACCTAAGCATACTGTACATCAGTCATATAGGGGTACATGAAAAAATGCCAGTGGATAAATGAGATCTTAAAATTTATTATAGGGCAGCCAGAGTTAATGTCCAGGTGAAGTGGGGCCACTTCAGTTTTTTTTCACAAGATAAAAACATTCCACTATTTTCATTATTTTTATTTATTACTTTTCCTACATAAATAATATCACTGTCTCTTTCTATTTCACTATGTCTCATGCTTTAAATGGGAACAGCCAGCCAAGTACACTTACTTTCAAAGACCGCATTTAAATCACACTGCAGACTGAACTCATGCACACATTGTAATTGTGGCTGCATTTGAGAGTTAATTGTTCCATTTTCGAGTCCTGCCTATCTAATAAGTACAGAAGTAGCCTCCACATCAAACTCGCACAGACCAAACTAAGATTCAACTTTCATATCAAGGCAGGGGTCTCAAACTATCATCACACGATACGCAAACAGCTCGCGGGCCATGAATTAGAAAACACTGTTTTTAAATACCTTATAAAGAAACATTAAATTCAAATTCCATCTTGATTTTAGGAAAAATAGGTACAGTGAAGATGAATTGCTACAATTACAAGACTAATTTTAAGCATAACTTAAAGGGACAGTGTGTAATATTTAGTGCCTCCTATTGGTACAAAAAACTTTAATTCAGTAAAAAAAAAAAATACTAGGCAAAAATACATGAACTATCATACGAATGTTGTTTTTCATAAAAATCACAGGTTGAAAAATGTATATTTATTTTACATAGTTTAATTCCTACCTAGAAATCGCCGCCATCTTTGACTGGCATCTTGCGGGTACGTTGTGCTCTTAACATTGGTTTTTGATCCCATTAGACAATACAGTGCCATCTAGTGGTCAAATATTACACACTGGGGCTTTCATAATTTTCCTAGAACTGCTATTCAAAAGGACCATTACACTGCTTAAAAAAAACGTACATTTTGTTGTGTTGTGAGGTTTTTTGTGCCGGTTAGGGGGCCCAGGCAGGAAAAAAAGCTTCTCGGGGGGTACCTCCATAAAAAAAAAAGATTCAGAACCACTGCTCTACATACCTAAATGCAAACATACCATGGGAAATCTGTACATCAGCCACAAAGCGTTCTTTGCGGGGAAATATGTGCGGCTTTGCAGCCAGTTCGGCAATTCCTTTCATGATCTTGTCCCACATGGCTGCCAGCAAATCCGGTCTTTCCAGATTTCGAATGACTTCTGACGGTACAGTGAGCACAATATTTTCAAACTCCAACTCTGCCCAAGGGGAAGGAGCTGTTCGGAGCATGGCCCAATTGGCCGGTGTTGTAACACCTGCAAAAAGCACACAAGTGAGTACCGTAGTGTGTTTTTACAAATGTATAACTTGCAAACACAAAATGTTTAATTTACTAAAACATATTTTATTCAAGTGGTAACACATGATTTAGTCATTAAGATTTAGATGCATTTATGAATGGAACAATACATGTACACCATATTTTCTGCACTATAAGGCGCACCGGCTTATAAAGCGCACCCCCCCAAAATAGTGATTTGTCATATATTTTCTACACATAGGGCGCACCGGACTATAAGGCGCTACAGTGGGAACGTCAACAAAACAGTCAGATAGTTCATTCAAACTTATTGACCCCTTAACATTCCGACGGCATGCAAAGAAGCAAATACGTGTCTCAGACGCATACGGACACGGTGCCTGTGAGATGTCACCAATCACTCAAATGTGTCATTCCACATATCATTAAGAAGGTTAAACTCTTGGGATTCAAGAAATGCCAACCATTTCTTAGTTTATATTTTCTTTTTTGCTGGCAACTATGTGGACAGCAAAGAAAGAATTTCATTGTGCAGGGAAACATGATTCTTTATGGGGAATATGACAATAAACACTTTGAATTGAATTGAATTGGATTTCAAAATAGACTCACTCACAGAAAACATCAATATCAGTCTGAAACAAGATACTGGAAAAAAAGAAAAAATCCGCCAGGAAGCATCTCTGCATGAATGGACGTTGTTTGTTGCTAGCTGTCTGTTTAGCCCCATAATTCCTGTTTACAAATACAGACTAGTGAAAAATGTTTTTCAACCAATTGTAAGCTTTGTTTTGCCACGCTTTAGCCTCTGTGAGCCTGTAAATGCTAAAAAGGACCTGTCCCCTTTACCTCCAAATAACTTTAGCCAATAGTGACCAATTAAAATGAAGATTGACACATTGGTTGGGAAATCGAACGCCAGTATATATATCCCAGCATACACCGCGGACTACTTCGCCTACGGGGGGTAAATCTAGTCGGCGGCTGCTTGTCTTAGTTGCGAGACCTTGCAACTCAATATTGATCCATATAAGGTGCACTGTATTATAAGGCGCATGGTCAGCTTTTAAAAAAATAAAGGCTTTTAGGTGTGCCTTGTAGTGCCTAAAATACGGTACTTAAAATGTCTGTTTGAATGCAGACGATTCTATTGAGTGGAACTACTAGGCGAAATACAATTAATGAAATCCAACCCATCAGTGCAAAAACTTCACTATAGTGAAAGTTTAAATTAAACATTAATGAACTTTTAGCCAAAGCGACTAACAACTGTGTATGACGATGCACATGACGATCCGATAAAGCACTTAACCTCAACCTTTTTTAAACCAAGGCACACTTTTCTCCCTAAAAATCTCGAGGCATACTACATATTTAAAAAAAATAATTAGCGATTCCAGTTTCATATTTTTTTAGGCTTAAATGATTTCGGTATGTAGCAAAAGTTGAAAGTATAACGTTTTTGTGGTCACTGTGGCTCAGGAAGTAATACAGGTCAATTGATTTTGGTTGGTTAATTTGCTGTAATTTGGGATTTTACTATATTTTCAACCTCTTTTTAAAGTTTACTATGTTTTCACATTTTTTTTTCTAGACAAATTAACAAAATAATACTAAAGAGAAGCAAAATTTATGTGCCTATGGAAGAACAAATGTTTTGCTAGTTTCTATTTTTTATGTTTTTTTTTCACTAAAATAAGAAAATAATCAAATCAGAAGAACTGTGTACAACATTTTACTTTATATAATTTATTCTATTATTTTTTTTGTCGTGCAATCTCAAACAGCTTCATCAAACACAATGTTATTCAATTCGCTTTCCTGTACGAAATCACGAGCAGATGATTACTATATTCAAATAAAAAGAATAGTAATCTGCTGCCACCCACTGATATGGATGAATGTTATAGTTAATCAGCTGATCAATAGAAGAAAGTAAAAAATATGGCACGCTTTTTTGCAACTTGAAGAAATTGGGCAATTTTGGCGTTCTACTAATGTGCCATGGCACACTGGTTGAAAAACACTTCAATAAGATATTCTCAGTGACTTTCAGTCTGTCGTGTGATTGTTCCAGAATTTCTCTCTTTTTTATTCAAATATTTACGGAACTTGACAATGAGGAAAATTAACAGTTAGGGCCCAGAGTGTCAAATGAGTGTACAAAATGACGAAAAATATCAAATTTTCAGTAGTTTTGGAATGTTACATGGAAATAAACTCAAGCTCATCTGAATGAATGAACAACAGATTTTTTTTCTCAAGGCCAAACTGCAAATGATATTAATACATGTTTCATTATCCAGCGTGAAAAGCCAAAAAGAGAAAATAAATCGAGACCAAACTCATCCTCACCAGATTTGTAATAAGGTGCCGGCACAGCAATTTGCACAATAGCCTCAACCTCTCCTACTTGGGTTTTAGGTGGGGCCACCAAGTAAATGAGACCTCCCCACAAGTTCCAAACCTGCATCATCTCAGCGTTGATGGGAAATCGCTCATGAACACTCGCCGCTCTCTTCAGCTCAGCAGCCTTAAGATAATCTGTTTGACAACCAATTTGGACCTGCGGTGTAATAAATATTATTTTAGAAAAAATTTTGAAACAGCATGGGCTTTTTTCAAATAAATTATTTCATCATAATACAACCTTTTTACACAAATTTACTCCTACATTGTACAAAATGAATATTGAGTTTGCCATTTTTGTGATTGCTCATAATCATCCATCGATCCATCCATTATCTGCACTGCTTATCCTCAGTAGGGGGAGGGGGGGTGCTGAGCCCATCCCTGCCATCTTCGGGCAGTGGGCAGGGGACACCCTGAACTGTTTGCCAGCCAGTCGTAGGGCACACAGGGACAGACAATTCACTCGCTCATCCACACTAGGGACAATTTAGACCGGCCAACTGACATGAATGTTTTTGGAATGTGGGAGGAAACCCACGCAAGCACGGGGAGAACATGCAAACTCCACACGGGAGGTTTGTGCTCATAATCATATTAAACGGATATTTTAAATACATTTTATAGTCTTTTAAAAATTCAGATTTATATATTAATACTTGTTTTAATTGGTGAAGTAATCAAAATAAATAGATGTTGGTGCATATTCTAGTTGAAGAAAATGGTTAAGTTTAAGTTCAGTAGGGACCAAACAAGAAGATATACATTGATTTTGAACTTGCAAAGAGAACAGGGGCAAACCCAAACTTCAAATAAGAAAATCCAGCCTGTTCTAAAAGCCCTCCGCTGAGCCCATTCTTTTTATTAAATCGACTGAGTTACAAAAGCAAATCCACCCCAAAGGGTGTGGATATCAAAGAACAGAAAGATGATTGGCTGATAGTGATAATGATGTAAAAAGTGCATATGAGTCAAAACAACGAACAACAGTGGGGTGTTATAGTCAAAATAATCAAACTGGCATCCTGTGTGATCTCCTTTACAGGTGCCCAATATTAAAAACAGAATAAACTTATCAAAAATCTATCTAGGTCTGAATAATTTCGTGCAACCACACGATAAAATCGTTTTTCTTGTGTATGGACAATTAAAGACATCACGTAGCGTTTATGTGGGATTTCAGAAGGTCACTCAAATGCCTAAAAAATAACCCATTAAAAGCACCTATGTTAAACTAAATTGCAGATTTTCATGCTTTACAGGTTTGATTAATGGGCAAACTCTGCGGAAAAACAACAATCCAATGAGGTTGTTTTGCGCAAAATAATCCCCCTAAATTGGTTGTTTTGTATATACAACCAAAAAGGGTACCAAAAAAAAGAAGTTTAGAACAGTTGTATGTAAAAGTAAAAAACATGGCAAGAAAGTTGTGCATTATGATGATTCGTTTTGATGACTGGTGGTCATATTTGGAAGTTGTTTTAAGGAATACAAACACTTTTTTGAAGATAATTTTTAACTAACACCTCAAGTAAGTAAACCTATTAAGTATTGTCTTGTTTTTCATAGGGGGGTTTGTTCCAAAGAAAAAAACATTATAGATTTTCTTCAATTATTATACAATACATTATTAATTATAGACAGAAACCAAGCAGAAACTCTTTTTGCAGACTCAAGAATCAGTTGAACAAAAATAAGTACTGGATGAATGTTTTTTGTTTTGTTTTTCATCCATCCATCCATTATCTGCTGGAGCCCATCCCTGCTATCTTCGGACAGTGGGCAGGGGACACTCTGTACTGGTTGCCAGCCAGTTGCAGGGCGCACAGGGACAGACAACTTACTAACTCATTCACACCTAGGGACAATTTGGACTGGCCAATTCACCCGACATGCATGTTTTTGGAATGTGGGAGGAAGTGCCTGGAGGAAACCCACGCAAGCACAGGGAGAACACGCAAACTCCACAAAGGAGGTTTGATCTCATGACCTTAGAACTGTTCCGCAAACGCGCTAACCACTGCCCCACCGTGCTGCCACAACAGTGAGGTAGTTTCACCAAAATAACGCTGATATAACAAGACGATCGGAGGACTCTCTCAAATCCATAACTATCCGGGCCTTCTCCTTCTTTTATCCTAGGCTGATGGAATGCAGCGGCAGTTGGAGTATGTTCCGCCCAAAAAGGCAGGTAAACATAAAAATCTACTTTGAACATTTTATAGACACCTTAAACAACGCACCCAACCTTTAACAAGGCCTGACCTAAGATATAAAGACAGTATTCTTCATTTTCCAAATAAAGGTGCTACAGTGACTGGGTCACTGGAAGAGATTTGGCATGAACAGAAATACATCCAAAATGGATCGAAATAATAATCATTTATCGGTAGTTTCATCTTCTGGAGCATACCTTCCATCCCTTGTTGACAATCTGCGCAGGCATTGCAATATAAGTCTTCATACCATGAGATAGGTACAGGCCAGTACTGATCCACTCTTCTTGTTCTGACATAGAACCAGAACATTCACCATATTATCCAATACATTATTATGCAATAAAGTCAAAATGTATGGAGCATAAACCTTAAAATAGCCACAACATACCTGCCGTGTTGACGTTAATTGGGACCCTGTAATTATGAACTACAGGCAATAAAGGGTGGTCTTTGATAAGGTAAGGCAAGAGGCTGTCGGGATTTGGGCAAGCTTTATAAACCTCTGCGCCCACGTTGAGTAGGAGATGGTCTTTGGGGCTTTTCACTGGGCAAGTGTCACACACCTAAAAAAAAAAAAAAGAGTGCATTAAAGGGCTGACCGGTTCCAAAAATGTGCTCATGTGTCCAACAAAATAAGCACAGAATCATCTGATTGGTAAACTAAACCTTTCAGGAAGTTGTCTACTTACCTGAGGCATGCCTGACTTCTTCAGGATATGTGTAAGGGTGGACAAGACCTGAGTGTACGAACAGCAATCATAAGCATCCATTTTCAAGAAGGCGCAACAATCCTTGCCCAGCTTTTTTAGCAATTGTTCTTCATCCTTAGAAAGAGCCTCTCCCTCAGTTACGTGACCAGCAAAGCGTTGGAGAAGGTGGCAGAAGTTGTAGGAGTCTACACTGGCTTTATTAGGCGTAGGAGCTTGGTAGCGACCGCCTCGAATGGTGTCATGTAGCAGGCTCAGACCCATTTTATTCAAGATCTTGTTACCTGCAATTAAAATCTGTGTTTAGGAAAACCTTAGGCAATATTGTTTTTTCTGCGCTGTAAAAGTGCACCAGATTATAAGGCGCACTCCTAAAAAAATAGTATTTTGTCATATATTTTTCATATATAAGGCGCACTGGACTATTAGGCGCATGGAATAAAAATTACATTAAGAGTTACCTTCTATTTGGGTATGAAAGTTACGCATTTTATACACTTAAAATATAATCAGTAGAATAATCCCGCTGACCAAAATCGGAGCGGGAATCTAACCCTGGTTGTCAGCAGTGAGAGCCTCAAAACCCAACCACTGGACCACCATCCATTATCTGCACCGCTTATCTTCAGTAGCGTTGCGGGGGTGCTGGAGCTCATCCCAGCCATATTCAGGCAGTGGGCAGGGGACACATGAGAAGGCTGCGGTAACTGGACTTGAACCCTGAACCTCTGCACCGTGGGGCTGCGCGCTAACCACCCAGCCGCTGTGCCGCCCACCAGTGATTCAGATGACATGAAAAACCATTACCAGCAGATAATTTGTATATCAAAAGGGGGAAACAATGTAATCTACTGGAGACTGTTACCCAAGATATGCTTCAGCAAATTTTGCAGAAGCTGGATTACCAACTTCACATATAATATTTGGAAAAATAGTGTGATAATAAGATAAAATCAAATGCCTTTTCATATGTCATATGAATCACTGATGGTCTGGTGCAGGGGTGTCGAACTTATTTTCACCGAGGGCAGCATCAGCGTACTTACTCACTGTTCTCAAAGGGCCTGATGTAAATTATAAATAGAGTAGAATAGAATAAATATCATTGAATGGTATGTCAAATAGTTGTAACTACTTTTTTATGAAAAAAAAAAATAGAATGTATTCATTATTAAGTCACAAACGTTACAGTTGCATTGAAATAAATGTCGGTGCACATATATAATACGTTATAAACTAAATATAACAAATTCTTCATGGATATTTTTGAGAATGTTTATTACTCAATTTTACTCATTGGTATTTATATGGAAACATTGCTATGTAGTGACGCTGAGCAGTCACTTTGCAGGTATTGTAGTCGACAGGCATTGTGGGAAATGTAGTTTTTGGGCAAAGCTTTCTTTCAAGCCATTGATTTTTAGACGCTCAATCATTTGAAGCGCTTGCGAGCCACATAAATGAAAGGCGCTTCGCAATACAATGTATGATTATTATTATTATTACTATTATTATGAGCTTCAACAATCTAACTTTTTAATTTAATTTGCATTAATTATTCATTTTCTGTCAAATTTAAATCCCAACGAATATCCTTTTCTCAAACACCCTGTAGAATACTGCTAATATGGTGTGCGTCGTACCTGAAAAATTGGTCAAATAGTTTTCCCCCTTGTGGGTTTGTGCCCAGTACCAAACATGGCCACCGATCAGCAGACCTCCTCCCTCTGCCACAAAGTTCTGTATCTCTTGCACATGTTTGTCGCTGTATACCGAACACACAAAGACACTCAAGTCTGTCCTGAAGTCGCTCTTCTCGCAGTTCAGCCCGGATTTCTTGAGAACGTCCAGAGCATTGTGTTGTAGGACGCCCACAGTGCCACCTCGCCCTGCGTCCAACCAGTGAATTGCATTTCTCCAAAACGAAGCTAGCTCCTGTGAAAAAAGATTTCAAAAAGTTTGGTAATCACATGACAAGGTTTGGCTGCAGAAAACAAAGGGATTTAAAGTGGGACATAATCAATATTACCTCCTTTGCCATAAAAGACTCATGGCTGACAACAATAACACGTCCAAGGCCATAATAAGTAGCTGCCAGAAACGGCCGTCCATCCTCTGTCGTACCAACAGGGAAGGCCAGTCGTCCGTGAATCAGAATTTCAGATAGTATGGCGCTGCCAGAAATATCAAACTCGGACACACCCTGCAGTAAGAACGCCAGGTCGTCCTGAAACTCATTGCCCAGTCTGCATTCAAGAAACAATAAAAAGGTTCAAATGGGAAATAAAGCTGCAACAAAAGATTGTTATTTATTCGAATAAATACATTATGTATGATGAGATACATTTTCAGCCCATAGACCAGTGTTTTACAACCTTTTTTGAGCCTGGGCATGGTTTTTTTACATTGGAAAAATTTTGCGGCACACCACTAACCAAAATGTTATAAAATGACACTGAACAGTATGTTTAATTACAAAATAATTTATAATACCCCCCGTTTTTACAGCACAGACTCTTGACAATGACATAATATTTGCTGGAAATGATTCATAAATGTTTTATAAAAATTTTGAATTTTAAAAAGTGACATTGGATAATTTCTCTCGGCACACCTGACGATCTCTCACGGCACACTAGCGTGTCGCGGCACAGTGGTTGAAAATCACTGCCATAGACAACCTTTTTGTACCTGAGAGCTACTTTTGGTTGTTGATTGGTGTAAAAGGCTACCGGTTTTAAATGCATTTCTAAAACAGCAACTTAGGTTGTAACCAGGGTTGGGTAAGGTTACTTTATCTGGATTACTTTCAATTACTTTTGGATTACTCCAATACCAAATATGCTAATAAAAGACAAAAGCAGCCACTCCAGCAGCTCCCGTGTTATTTTCGATTGTTCTCGATTGTTCTCAGCTCAGGGATGCTGCTGGAAATGTGAATTTCCCTTCGGGGATGAACAAAGTATCTATCTATCTATCTATCTATCTAAATATTAATAAAATTATGATTCACAACACGTGGTAAGCTTTCTCTCCTGGCTTTGATCTCTTTGATCTCCGGCAAAACTAACATAAAATGCGACAAAAACAAAATGAAACAGCTTGCCAACATCATTTTTGCCGTTCCATGTATTCCGTTACTCCCCAAGCCTGCACAAAATTTTGTAATTTCATTCATATTTAGTTTCTTTTGTCTTTTATTAGCATATTTGGTATTGGAGTAATCCAAAAGTAAATGAAAGTAATCCAGTTAAAGTAACCCTACCCAACCCTGGTTGTAACTATTTTGTTAAAATATTGTGTTGTTTTTTACCACTATGGGGTGCTAAATGATACACAGTTCTTTCTAAGATTCCGTTTGAACAACCTTCAAAAGGTAGTTATCTGGGACATTTTTTAATTTCAAATTGTGTTTTTTTGAGTGGAAAAAGCTCCCGAGAATCAATCATTTAGCTTAAAATAACCCCTCCAAAATGGTTTACTTTACTTTAAACCCCTGACAGGCATTTTTTTTTTAAACGCAATCGAATAATTTAATTTCATTCTGAGGAGATTTTGATCATTTTTCTAGAAAACACCTGAAAGTAACTGTCATTTTTCTTTTGAACGCCTCACACAGGCTCAAAGGTGGGTCATTATCTTTATTCATCTTTCTTCTTATTATTATTATTATATAATCCTAATTTTGTTTTTGAAGGGTTTTTTTGGGGGGGTACCTGTAGCTGCAAGATCGTAATCATGTCATCTCCCTTTCAAAGAGATGCATGATATGTAAAATAAATGCAGATTTTTTTAACCTACTAGTGTTTAACAAATGCCAGTTTTTATGACAGCTAATGTATTTTTGCTTTTTATTTAAATTAATATGTTTTCTTCAGATGAAGTTTTTTACCACTATGTTGCGCTAAATAATAGACAATGTCCCTTTAAGGATAATTTGTCAGAGGTATTAAAATACTATAAAAGTATAATGAACAACATAGATTAGAGTGGTGTAAAACTAAATCCTATTTAGAACTAAATCTACTTAAAGATAAAAGAAAATGCAGAACTACAGTCTATACAAAAGTTCCAGGTTACAAAGTAACTGAACAGGAAAAAATTGCCTCGAGTTACAAAGGAGTTTCAAAATACAGTACAGTACGCGGTGCCATTCGCCACTCTGAAGGGTTTTATCTGGCAACTGGTGCATATGCATGAATCCCATTATGCTCTTTGTGCATACAGTAAAGTGGAAAAGGAGAAAAGAAGAGGGAGAGACTCTTTCTGGCCTTAGAAACAAAGCATAAGATACTAGAAAGGTATGAAAACACATATTGCCATTGAGGAGGAGTTCAGAGACGACAAGGAGGAGGAACAGCCATCATTTCATCAGCCCAAGTTAATAACATTTTAACAAAATTCCAAAAAGTCACAGATTTTGTGGAAAGAAATCACTCAGAAAAAGTATTGACAGGTTGGGCTATCTCTTATTATGATTACATTTGCCTCGCATATTTCCGACGGATTGTCAAAAGCCGGCAAAAGCAGACATCATTAGATCCATTTTTTCAAGGAATGCCAGGCAAAACACTGCTGAGTACCAGTAAAAGAGGAGGCCAGTTAAAAGGTAAATTAATATTTTACTTATTTCCTTTATTCTTTGTTTTCGTTCACATGATGTGCCTCTCATTTTATGTTTAATGTGCTGTATTTAATTTCAAAATGTATTTGTTTCATGTTCTGATGCGCTTTTATAATTTATTTGAAAAAATATACTTTTGTTCGGCAAGGAACGGATTAGGGCTTTTACATTTAAAAGGTGTCTCTACTTACAAATGTTTCAGCTTACAAAGCTACTCCCAGAATGCATCCAATTCGTAAGTATAGGTACCACTGTAAGCCAAAATATATTTGAATTTAAATTACTTACACGACACGCATCCATGAGGCTGGAATCTGAGGGTAGACGGGCAACAATTCAGCTTCACCAGGATGTTCTGAGATGTAGATACCGCTCACCCCGCACACTTTATTCCCTCCAAACACAATCAGTGTATTCTCCTTTGGGTGGTCCCCAGCCCAACTCCACGCTTGCCCACCAATCAACACCCCTCCGCCCTTTTTCATAAATGCCACCAGGTCCGTCCCATTATTTTTTAGGCTGTATGCATCTGTTACATATACAGCAATATCCAAATTATTATGGAATTCCTCCACAACTTTGGTTTGAATGTTGGACCTGCTAAGGTTGTCAGCCACTGCTTTCAAACTGCTGTTGACTCCCACTGTCTGGTTATGCGAGCTATTTTCTCTAAGCCAAACCACTGCGTTTTGTACCAAGCCAGCAAACATCGTCAAATACCCCTCATGACCCAGGACCACAATTCTTCCAGCGCCGTATTGCGAGGCTGCCATCAGGACCTGGCCTTGGCTGTTCAGCACCAAAGGAAACGCATTTTCTCCGGTCAGAAGAAGGGCACTTGGAACATAAGAACCGCGGAGGTCTAGCTCTTTTATGCCTCTCATTATGGACAAGAAGTATCCCTCTTTTGGACTTTTTGAGGTCGCCATGGCGTGCAATCAACACTTGCAACCTGCAAAAATAGTGAAATTAGATTAGTGAAATATTAAGACTCACCAATCAAAAGAATTTCAGAGAATGTATCTGGAAAGTATTTCTCTACAAGTTGACAGCAAACTCAAAATATTCCCATGAGACTCATATCTCTTTACCTGAGTGATTGCAGCTGCAGATATTGTAATGGTTAAATGTTCTTCACTAAGCTGCAGACTGTGCTGACTAAAGGAGTGATATAAAGGCGGGACGTCAAGAGACAATAATCCACTGAGTGTTTTTTTGTCAACGACTGTGATCAAACACTATTGGATATTATCATGCCTATCAGGATTCAAGTTTCTTCTTGCTCCTCTTCAAGGGAGACGCCCGAGTAAACTTGTTAATCCTGTCTAGTTTTAAAAGTAAGGCAAAGTAACGTGTTTTCAGGTAGTCCAACAATACTGCAGTAATTACCAAATTTGCATCAACAGACTTTAAGTTATTGCAAACGACAACAATAATATTAAAAGAAACATGCCTTTTTTTCTAAAACGTTCACTCGTTTAAAGTGAATTGCATGTATAGCAGTGTCAATTTTCTATGTTTTCCCCTTTAGGCTATTATGCGTGTTTTTATCATTACTGATTGTGTACAATGTATGAGGATTTTGGTGCATTTTTTAATTATATTGCTACATGTATAAATAATAAGCAACACTGAATTCACTGCAAATGAAGAAAGAACTAAGTACGATGGTGAAAGAATTGTTTGTGTTCAGAAAATAAACGTGTTTACACAAAATATCTGTTCTACAAAGTCTGTCTTGCCGTGAGTAAATAGGTGCCGTGTTTTGATTGTAAGGTTTATTATGGCTTAATGAGGGGAAACGCGATCATTAATAAGGGGTACAATAATCTGACGTTGACAGGTAGGCTAAAGCATACAATTGTAGTCTGTGTTGGGATTATCGTCTCTGCAAAGTAACATAGAAAAAAATGAAAATATTTACCGACATAATTAGCCCTCGTTTCCTCTGGTCACGTTTGTCCCATTTTCTCGATAAAGTTAGATTTTCGACAGGAGTAAGAATCGTTTTATCGTACATAATTTGAGAAAAAAATGAATCATTGATGTAGTTTGAGAAAAAAACAAAATACAGGATAGAGTTCCTTTAATTTATGCGAATAATACGTAGAGAACAAGTAAATGTAAACCTTTTTCATTATAATCTTCCTGAAATTGTTGGAGTTCTAGGAACCTTTCAACGGAAGATGTTTCAGGGCGGTCACTTTTTATACAAGGACCGATAACACAAGAAATAACGCGGTGTTCAGATTAAAGTTCTTTTTGTAATACTCCACATTTCAAATTTAAAATAACAACATTTGCGTCTGGATTTTGTGACTTTATTCTTCACTCTGAGGCTTGCTGCAATGTCGTGTGCTTTGGTTAGTTCATCGGGAGCTCAAATTCTTCTGGAGGATGGACGAGCTGTGCTGCTGGGTCGGGGTCCTGACACGGGAGTCGTAGACAAGAAGTGCTCTAGACATCAGGGTGATTTTATTAAAAATGCATTTATATTTTTGCACGCTTTATGTTGCTTCTTTAGTAAATGTGATCTTGCTTGTCGTGGCATTGATTAGAGAATTCGTGGATATGAGCATTCATTTGTCAACCAGTTCCACAAACTTAGATCTTTTGAGTTAAACAATAGGCAGTTTTCATTGCACTCATAGAAATCGTCAGCGACTTAATTTATTCAAGGGATCTTTCCTGCATGGTTGTAACAGTTGTGTTTTTTTTCCAGTGAAGGTGGTGGCTTGTTTTGCAGACCAGGATGTGGTTTTCACTCAGGTATGAAAACAAACACTTGCAAACCACCCCAATGAACACTGAGTCCAATTTGGCATTGTTATTCTTTAAGAAGATCCACCTCTGTAAGACAACAGTTCGTTTGCTCCCCAATCAGATGTCTAAACAAGTGACAATATCTTTATCTGTATTGGAATCATCCACCATGGTCGGTGTATAATTTAATTTAATTCCTGAAACAAGTTATGTTATCTTTTCACAGCTGGGTCCCAATCCGAGTTTCTTGGAGGGAGAAAAGCTTGGCCGAGGCCAGTCTGGTAAACTCGGACATGGTGGCACTCTCTACCTGGTCAACCAGCAATATCCGTTTAAAGTGTGCTTCACTTTGAGCTCACCCCACACTACTTCAAGTAAAGTAAAAGGAGGACTCATTAATTCGTTTGAAACAAAAGGTGGGAAGAATGGAAATGAAAAAGGGTCACCCTGGAGTCCACCTAAACGCAGTATAAAGGATTTCTTTCCAACCTCTCCCATGAAGGTAAAATAAATGTTTACTCACAAGATTTATTCTAGAGGTATATTTGTGACATGTTTTTTTCTGTCTAGTCGACTAAAAGGCCTCTCAGCCTCGAGGGAGAACGTCCTGATACAAAGCGCCACAGAGGAAACAAGGAAGTCCCTACTAAACAGAATATGGAGGCCAGTGAAGATGAGAATGAGAAACTAGCAGAAGAAAAACTTAGACATCTTCAGGAATTGGCAGAGTCAGCCCTGAGGGAGAGTTGCAAGAGGAGCCAGGAAGCAGCAGAAAGTCAGCCGTCATCTTCTTCACCTTGCTCGAAAAGCACTTGGCAGCAAATTGGCAACCTCATGCTTTATACTGCAGAAGGTGTCAGAGGAAGTGACAAGGTAGGCACTACCTTAAACCTAAAATGTAATCATCAGTAGTATATTGGAATACCAAGACATGTGCTAGCAAGTGTTTTGGTTATATAAATACGATCCATAGTTGCAATGTTTTTCTCTCCAGATTGCTGGCTTTGACATAGATGGCTGCATTATTACCACTAAATCAGGCAAAGTCTTTCCCACTGCGCCAGATGACTGGAAGTAAGCTTTCCTGCAACCTAATATCCAAATGTTTAACATACTATCCCAAGTTAAGAATACATTGTTTTGCCTCATCAATAGGATTCTCTATCCTGAAATTCGACCTCGGCTGACCAGCTTAATTAAGAAAGGATACAAGGTGGAAAGAGCAAAATAATTTTTTGCATTACATGTAAACAAGTCAATTACTTCTTTTTGGTACCTTTTTCTGGTGTAGGTGGTGTTTTTTACCAACCAAATGGGAATCGCTCGAGGAAAACTGAGACCAGAAGTCTTTAAATCAAAAGTGGAGGACATCCTTGCAACACTTCAGCTGCCCGTGCAAGTAAGAGTGAAAAACACATTCCAACACTGTGCCACAAATTGTTTATGACCATTTGAGTCCGTTTCAGAAAATGTATCAAAACATGCAGTTTGTACAAAGAAAATACTCCGTTTGGGTTTACACTTTTGCATAATTGTCTGTTTCCAATCAAATCGAGTGCTACATCTGACAGTTATTTAAACATTTTCTACAAAACTAACTATAATCTAAAGAACTACATATATGTATGAATCCGGGCTAGCATTGGTTAATAGATTAATCATTAGCTTTGTACTGGCTAAATATTTTATTTAGCACCTATTTGGATCATAAAATATTTTACAAATTCTACTAATGGTAAGGGACCATGCTGTTGTTTTCTGGACTGTAACGACAAGCTTTAATACTGGAAATAGACTTGTAGCTCATATCTTTTGCAAGCCTGTTCTTGTTGCTCTTGTGATGAGAAGTAACTCTGGATTGTGATCTGTTTCTAAGGTGTTTGTAGCAGCTGGCCCAGGAAACTACAGGAAGCCAGTAGTGGGAATGTGGAATCATTTGTGTGAAAAGGTACGTTGCAGTTTAGCTCATATGGATAACAAATTACTTTGTTAATGGAAGGATGTCTTGGAAGAACTCTCATCAACATTAGGTGGGAACTTTAAACACCAAACTGCATTACTTTGTATTATCTTATGTTTTTGGTACAGGCCAATGACGGAGTTTTTGTGAACAAAACACAAAGTTTTTATGTTGGAGGTGAGTCTGTATAGAACATGATCAATTATTTTACTGCATCCTAATATGAATGCCTTCTGCTTCAAATGAGCAAAAAATAAATAATTTAATGGAAACGGGCTCATGGATATCTATTGAGTTATACTGTATTAGCAGCAATAATAACAATGATTGTAGTAGTTTGTTTGAAGTATGTCTTTTATCACACTGCTGAAATGTATTTTACACATTTATGTGGAGCTTTGGAGAAAATAAGCTGTGTGATTAGATTGCTAGTCTTTGGAGTGCCTACTTCATATGTGTTAAAGTGCGTTAGTGGACAGACATTTAATTAGGAACAGGCTTTAACCGTGTGTGCAGATGCTTTGCTTCAGCATTTAGTACCTATCTCATGACATCACTATTGCTTAAAAACATTAAACTGTTATATCGAACTATAAAATTGGAGCCGCAAAAATAAAAAATAAAAGCCTTTTATTAGCCTTCGAATTACCAACGGATTCATACATTAAAGTTTAATAATTATTACGAATATTTCTCAAACCTTGAAAAACTATAAAAATGTTGGTGTTGTGCACATCATCCTACAGGAAACTGATTTAAAAATATATATTTTCCTCCCTCGTCTTTTTCGGGCCAACGCTTTTTTGAGAAATCTCCACGGACCCACTAGGGTATTGCTAAAGAGCAGCATGTGGCTCTAAAGCTGGTGTAGGGGTATCCAAACTATGGTCAAAGAGTCATTTGTGGCCTCAATTCACCATGTTTTGGGCCAGAATTTGGACAAAAATATGAATTATGTTGTACTGACTCTGTTTTATATATTTATATGTATAACACACACACACATATATATATATATATATATATATATATATATATATATATATATATATATATATATATATATTGTAGAGCTATTTAAACATGCAAATGACCAGTCAAAATATTATTAAAATATTGTTCTTTTGCCAATATATATTTGAATTTCAAGGTACATACTACTCATTTTTCACATATGTACATATAGTAAAATTACGCAAAAGCAGTAAAAATTATCCCCTAAAAGAGCAAGAAAAAAGTAATTTTTAAAAAAAATGTTTTTCTTTTTCTTTTCTTTTTTACTTTAATGTTTTAAATCCATCAACTGTGCAATTTAAAGTCAAATAGGGAGCAATAGTTGTTTTATAAGTAACATTTTATGTGAGGGTGCTAAATGTGCAAATATTACATGAACAATTCTGAAATACTGAACAGCTATATCATTTTCAAGCGCTTTCTCCATAATGGTTTCTCTTTTTGGAGGTTTGGTACAAGATGAGATAAAACGGCCTTTTAGAAACTGTTTATTTTGCAGCCCAAAATGCACTTTATTTTGTAATTGCTAGATTGACTGATTAAGATGTCCTTGAAAATGTTGAAGTGGCCCTCGCATCCTTGAAAGGTTTATATTTCGTAAACACTCAAAATTAAATAAGTCTGCAATACATTTGAGCTTGCAAGGAGGAGAGAAACCCTCAGGATGCACAATCCCAACCTGTTCTAAAGGTCCTCGCCTGAGCCCTTTCTTTTAAATCTCCTAGGTTACAAAAAGCAAATCAGCCCTAAAGGGTTTGAGAATCAAAGAACAGCAACATTGTTAGCTAATCTTGACAATGATGTAAACAGTGCATAATAGACAACAGTAAGAAATAATAGTCAACATAATGAACAACCCTGGCAACCTATGCAATCTCATTTGCAAGTGTCCAATAGTTTAAACAGAACTTCTGTATTTATTGTAAGGAAGCAAAATTAACATATCACTTCTTTTTTTCTTTATATGGCCCCCAGATAGAATATTGTTGACACCCCTGCGAAAGTGTGCAACTGCAGACAAAATTAAATATTTAGATTTCACCCTACAGATGCTGCAGGTAGACCTGAGAACTGGGCCCCGGGGAAGAAGAAGAAGGACTTTTCCTGCAGTGACCGACTGGTTAGATCTCTTTTTGCTCCTCACGCGTTCTTAATTAACAAAGATTTTCAAAAACAACCAATTTTTCACGTCCACAGTTTGCACTGAATCTCGGCCTGCAGTTCCATACACCAGAGGAGTACTTCTTGGGCTGGAAAAGCGCCTCTTATAGTCTACCACAATTTGACCCTGTGAGTGAGAGATAAGTCCTGCAATATTATAAAAATGTGACAAAATAGGTTGGATGTAAGAGTCCCAATGTTTATACTTTTCTTACATGTAGTTGTACATATCTTATACTGAACTTGGCAAATGTTCTAAATATGTTTTCACTTGATTTTTAGCGAAAACTGGACTCTAGCGCCAGGCTGTATGACCCGCCGTCTGCATCCCTCACATCAAACAACACAGAGGTCATTGTGGCTGTGGGCTTCCCAGCCTGTAAGTAAACGCTGACAATCGGTGAATTCACATTACCCTCGGTTTTGTGTAAAAGTATACTGGTAAATGTGTGAATATCGTGTACGTTTTATCCTCTCATGAAGTGGTGTTTGACATTCATGGAAAACTAACTTTTGCAAAGGTGTAATGGAAAGACTTTTGTTTTTTTCATTTAATTTCCAGCCATCATGTTACCCAATCCGATGAAGTGTGTCCAGAGTTATGATGAGCAGTTATATAATGTTTTATACGTCATTGAACTTTAATTGAACAAATTATATTTGCCAATGTTTAAACAAAAATACATTGATACCCTATATATATATATATATATATATATATATATATATAATATATACAGTGAAGGAAATAAGTATTTGATTACACAAAAAAATCGTACATTATGATTTCTGGATTTTTCTTTTTAGTTTATCTCTCTCACAATAGACACCTACGGTGGGAATTTCAGACCCTTCCATGATTTCTAAGTGGGAGAAATAGCAGAATAGCAGGGTGTTCAAATACTTTTTTTCTTCACTGTATAAATAAAAAAAAACAAGAGTAATGACCAACAATCCCCAAGGTATCAAGTCAACGATCTGTTTCACATTTCCACACGGATGTCCAAACATCAGTTCCAGTAAAATAAATAAGGCTGCAATAGATCACTGTAGAAGGGCTTGCATCACTTAAGTCGATGGTTTTCACAAGTAACTTGAAGTGTGATTCGGACAGTGTTAGAGTTTCACTACAAACATCACCATTAACCAAAGAGAGATAGAACCTGTCACCATATTTAAATATCTTAGAGCTGTCATCAGAAGATGGTTCAGAACCAGAAAGCATGGCCATTATAGCTCAAACCACAGCCACACTTTCCAGACTCAAACCCATCTGGAGGGACAAGAACATATCAGTGAAATCAAACATCAGACTCATGCAAATGGACTCTCACAGAAAAACTGGAAAATAAAATCCAGGCCTTGGAAATGCAATGCTACAGGAAACTTCTAGTAATCACTTCACAAGGTCATCAGGACTGGCCAAGATAATTCTCCACGACCCAATAATAGGCCAGGGACTGTGGAGAAGGCTGTCCAGAGTTGCATCCTCAGTGGTGCCCGAACGACCCATGCGGTTAAGGGATCCATAAACTGTGATATTTAAAAAATAGCAGTCGTTTTGTTCATTTTGGAACATTGGCTGTTTTCGTCTTCAGTTTAAATCTGTTAAAGAAGTGACATATATTTAATTTTTCAATTTTTTTATCGATAGACCCTTTCATTAAATTAAAGTTAAAGCAAAGTGACATATTATTCCCATTTTTAAGCACTAATTATGATAGTGTGGCTTAGAAAACTCAACGTGCTTGTGTTTTTTTTGGGGGATCAATATCAATATATGTATGTGAAAAGAATTCTATATATATGTTTATGAAACAGGGACACTGGGGACACTGGGGACGGAGTGGCACCAGAAAATTCTTTTCGCAATACTTTTAAAAAACGTTTTGTCTGGCAGGCTGGATTTAAAAGCATGACTGCATGTGCCCCCCAGGCCGTACTTTATCTAAACCATGGGTCTCCAACGTGGTGCTCGCGGGCACCTGGCTGGCCCCTACGGACAGCTGAGGTGTCCACAGACCTCTTCTGAAAATGGCTCACTACTGGGTCATTTTGATTTCCCCGTAAAATTATTGTTTTAGTGGTTAACTGTGTAAATTTACCCCAGTACAATATTTAACCTGGTAATAACGTGATAAGTTGTCATTTTAGAAATGCATGTCGAACATGTAGCTCTTTGTGCTAATTAGTAACAAAAAGTAGCTCACAGGTTGAAAAAGGTTGGAGACCCCTGATCTACACCATGAGTGCAAGTATAACGTTCTATTGTTCTTTATCTTCTACCAGCCATTGAACCTCATGAGAAAAGAAGCAAAACACACTTCACTGGAAGCACCTTCAATAAAGATTTGGCATGGACAAAGGGGACGTCTCGCCACCAATATTAAAAATGATTGTTTTGTCCCAACTAATATTATGGAACGGCAGCGCGGATTGGTTAGCGCGTCCACGGCACAGTTCTGAGGTCTTGAGATACAACCTTCCTGCGTGGAGTTTGCATGCTCTCCCCGTGCTTGCGTGGATTTACTCCGGGCACTCCGTTTTTCTCCCACATTCCAAAAACATGCATGTCGGGTTAATTGGCCGGTCCAAATTGTCCTTAGGTGTGAATGAGCGAGTGAGTTGTCTGTCCCTGGGTGTCCACAAGTAGTTCAGGGTGTGCCCTGCCCACTGCCTAAAGATGGCTGGGATGGGCTCCAGCGCCCCTGCAACCCTACTGAGGATAAGCAGTGAAGATAATGGATGGGTAATATTATGATATCAATAAAAAATATCAATCAACGTCTCTTTCACCTAGCAGGCAGGAATGGTTAAATCACATTCCCTGTTAAAGTGCTACCGCATAGGATCAACTTGATTGGCTGAGATTTTCCCCTATTTTAGGTGAGACTTTTGTTTAGTTATGATTTTAGTCCCTACTAAAGCCTAGACCAAACCGACATCCTTGCCTACAAGTTAAAATTGGTCTTAATCTTGGTAAAATTATGTAACCATTGTGACTTTTTCCAAAGACCATTGGAAGAAACTGCTTGTGTTACTCAATTGTATTCTCTGAATCAATTTCAGCTGGCAAGTCTACATTCTTCCACACCCACATCATCCCAAAGGGTTATGTGTATGTCAACAGGGTGAGTAAAATTCCAAGTTTTAAAATATGCAAATCTTATACATTGATAAGAAAATGACAGTACTTGGGGCTACAGGTAAATTCCTCATCGAACTTTTTCTCTCAGGACACGCTCGGTTCATGGCAGAGTTGTGTGGCAGCATGTGAGCGTGCTCTGAAGGAAGGCCGCAGTGTCGCTGTAGATAACACCAATCCTGACCTTGAATCCCGCAAACGGTAGTACACATCTTAACTTCTATGAAAGATCTACATATGTTCAGTGTTGCGACCTCATAGCTCGCCTTTGTAGTTTTTTCTTTTGACCCGTACGGTCTCATTAAAAAGCGCTGCTGTGCTGTTAAAACAGGTTTCAGTTCCTCTTTTCACAGCGTTCGTTTCCGGTTAGCTTTTTGTAGTCAGCTTTTTTTGTTTTGCAGTGCCTTTTGATATCTTTTTTGAAAAAAGCCGCAGTCCTCTGGCAAATAAGGCACACGCAGTTGTTTCGGATTTTGGTACATAAATGCATTTAGTTACAAATCACAAGAAAATGCCATTTTGAACATCCACTTGATTTCACAAGTTTTAGCTCCCAAGTGTTTACTTTGCAATGTTCTCTCTTTGAAAAAGCATGAAATTGTACATAATAATCTACCTGCATGCCACGAGAGTCAAAGGACTCCACTCACCATGACCACCTCCTCCTTTATCTGCTGCCTTTTTGCGGATGCTACAGGTCTCTCAAAACAAGGACTAACAGAGGCTTAGACAGTTTCTTCCGCATGGTCATCGCCACTCTTATCAAGTGCTGTAAACAAATATATCTTGCCCGTGTGTGGAAAAATGAGTACCGTAAATTCCGGACTATAAGCCGCTACTTTTTTTCCCAAACTTTCAACCCTGCGGCTTATTTAGTGATGCAGCCAATTTATGCAATTTTTCTAACGGCCACCAGCGGCGCTCGAGTACAAAAGGTAAGATTTAGACTGCAACTTCTTAGTTTGTGCACAAATTAATTTAGCGTAGACATATCCTCAACATGCAAATTATAAAAAGAAAGGCACATGATGCAACTTTCAAGCTAAACGCAATCGAGCAGTCCGATATAGAAGGAAACAGAGCTACCGCACGTAAACTTTACTTAGAGAGCGTGATGCTAGGGTGTTTTTGAATAAGGAAGCGTGGGACGACGTCTATATGACAAAGTCTCTTTCCCATACTGAAGGAAGACGACTTTGATGACATCAGTTGTAAGGAGGAAGATGAGGACAGTTAACCGTGTTCACTACAAGTACGGTATGTTTTCTTAACAGAGCTGTCTACTGTGTTGCGAGCGTGTTGCTAGTAGCGTTTTGCTACCCTTCACAGGCACGGTTTGGGATGACAGTTATATTATTATTATTAAAGCTTTGAAAACTCTCTTGGTGCACCGTTTTTCTTTGTAAATATGTGTAACCATGTATAATATGGGCCAGCACGGTGGCGCAGTGGTTAGCGCGTGTGCGGCACAGTTCTGAGGTCGTAGGGACCTCCTGCGTGGGTTCAAATCCAGCTCCCGGCCTTACTGTGCGGAGTTTGTATGTTCTCCCTGTGCTTGCGTGGGTTTCCTCCGGGCACTCCGGTTTCCTCCCACATTCCAATAACATGCATTTCAGGTGAATTGGCCGGTCCAAATTGTCCCTAGGTGTGACTGAGCGAGTGAGTTGTCTGTCCCCGTGTGCCCTGCGATTGGCTGGCAACCAGTTCAGGGTGTCCCCTGCCCACTGCCCGATGATTGCTGAGATAGGCTCCAGCACCCCGCGACCCTACTGAGGATAAGCGGTGCAGCTGATGAGATGAGATGTATAATATGTATTTGCAACTGTATATTTTTGTAATGTATTTATTTTAGAAACTTATTCTGATATGTTTTGTACGAGCAAATGAGAAAGACTCGGGCTGATGGGAAGTGGAGTAAAGGTGAGACGTGTTTGTGGACGCGGCCGACAATAGTGGATATATATTTTTCCCACCCTTACCTTAGGAAATATACATTTTTTTTCCTTGGATTACTTTCAACAGGCACCCGGACTCTGCAGGTCTGCATTAAATCTTAAGTACCGGTATCATTTTCCGTTCATTTTGCCGGCTGTGTTTTTTGGACTGTATCGGGTATGGGTTAATTTCGTGTTTGTATTGCGTTTTTTCAATGTGGGCGCATGCGGCTAACATACAGGTGCAGCTTTTGTATGTACAAAATTGATTTTCCTCCGCACTGTGGTGGGTGCGGCTTATAATGAGCTGCGCTCTATAGTCTGGACTTTACGGTATTCCTTTTCTTACTCCTCAACTTTTACTTTGGAAATTTGTTGCTGCCAACGTCATTGCGTTTTCAGTCTCATTGTCAACAATGTTCACTACGTTGTTATCAATGACAATGGAGATGATTCTATTGTATCAGAATGATAGAACTATTGGATGCTCAGTTTGCCCGAGTTGTTTTGTGTATTTATGTGTGTCAGCTTATTTATTCAAGCACCGTTTCCGATTATCTCTTCTAGTTATGTGGATATAGCCAAGGCAGAGGGTGTGCCCTGTCGCTGCTTTCACTTTTCAGCCAGCATGGAACAAGCCAAACACAACAACAGAGTATGATTCATAATTCCATCTGGTCACCTGTGTTTGGTGAAACAGCAATTTCTTCATGTCATTGTTTTTATTATTGTGAACAGTTTCGCGAGATGGCGCCCTCAGACAAAAAACATGTGAAAGTCAATGACATGATTTTCCAAAGCTATAAGTAAGTAATGTCAGCTTAAACAATGATTATCTTTTTCAGGTACTTCTTTTAACTATGCTAACTTCTGGCTTTTTCTGTTGATGAACAGGAAACACTTTGTGGCACCTGCTCTCTCGGAGGGATTTTCCGAGATCCTCAGCATCCATTTTGTCCCAAGCTTTAAAGATAGCCAATCAGAAATCTTGTTCCGACAATTCTCTGAAGGATGACGGCCCCAAACGCATTTTGGACAATAAACGAATCATGGATTTCCACAGTGAACATCAGAATGGTGAAATTGTGCTAGAAAGCAAAAAAAAAATTACTTTTTTGTATGAAATGTTGAGTTTAGTATTAAAGTTTGAAAATGAGCAACCATCATCATATTTTGAAATTGTTTGATTTTGCCTTTTGTTTCACAATGAACGGTTATTTTAAAGGTGCCGTCCGGAATTTGAAATTTTGTTCTACTCTGAATCAATCTTTTGGCTTAAAGGTGGGGTGCGGCATTTGAAAATTTAAGGCTGCAATCATGACTTTAAGCCAGGTGATGGCAGCTGAGTAACGCATAATTTGCATGCATGTCTTAGAGGCGCTCAAAATAAACTCTTCTTTACCATCTTCTTGGGTGTTTGTTCCGTCCAGGATAGGCCTGATAGAATTAAGATTCAAGCAGATAGGCGCATTTGAGAAGAAAACATAAGGGCTCTTTGAACTCAGTCGGGCATTGTTAAAACATACTTAATAGGGAAAATATTTAACTTTCAACTTTTTAAGGACACCTTAAACTACCCCACTATTAAAGTTATGATCGCAGCTCATTCAACAAGTGCGTGAATTTCCCGCTCAAATAAACTTTTAATCTTTTTGGGGTTATGGGATGGCGTTTAGATTTTATTTGAAACAGGCTTTTTATTACTATTACCATTTTCATGCTATAATAACTCAAAACGGCAATGATGAGCATGGAGTCAATTTGCCCCCACCCCTCTCACACATTTTCCTTCTACCTAAAGTGTTGCGCTTCCCAGAAAAGCGTTGTTAAAAGTAAAACAAAAGCAGATAAATGCTCTTTGAACTCAGCAGGGCATTTTTAACACATACTTAAAGCCCCAATGTTTAATATCTGACCAGTAGATGGCACTGTGTTGTCTGGTACGAGCGAGGGCCAGTAATACACTGCAAAAGTGGGCAGCAGGATGCCGGACAAACATGATGCCGACACAAGTGTGGATTCCACCGTGGGGAAAAAAAATTCCCGACCTATTTATTTTGTTTTTTATAAAAATGAACATTGGTATGATAGTTCATGTATTTTTGCCTAATATTCAAATCATTTTTTGTTTGTTTCTTACTGGATGGAAGGATTTTGTGCCAATGAGAGGCACTAAACACTGCACACTGTCCCATTATTAGAGAAAATATTCTACTTTCATATTTTTAAGGACACCTCAAACGACACACCCCACTTTTTATTAATTGAATCCACATCTTGTGAAACTTGCATTCAAACCCGTGGAAAAAACATGCCGGGTTAATTGAGAAAATCTGGGATTATTTGGGCTTTAACGGGGAGTCCCACCTTTCCGTACCCTCCTGCTGCAGGGCTTAGCCCTCTCAGCTGACACGGCTTTGCTCGACACTGGGAAAACGTTTCTGAAAATATTTCGAATGCTACCGCGCAACGACACAATGACAAGAACACGTTTTGCGGAGGTCGAAATGGTTTGAAACATTTTGACCTGGAGCATTTTGAGACATGGTCAACTGTATATATTGAATACACTGGAGCTCAAACGTGGATAAATCTTCTACTTTTTCTGATGGATGCATGGAGTTTGTCCGGGGTCTCTGACGGTGAATTGGACAAAAGATGTCGGATCTCAGCCATGTAGTTGTTGAATCAGACGCCTCAGACCTTTACAAGGTAAGAAGGTCAATTGAGATGGGGATGATTGATACTGTGTTGACTAATGTGTGGTATTTTTGTAAAATTTTGTAATATATGATGTGGCCTCGAACCTTTCTGTGTGGAGTTTGCATGTTCTTCCCGTGCTTGTCTGGTTTTACTTCGGGCACTCTGGTTTCCTTCCACATTCCAAAAACATGCATGTCAGGTTAATTGGCTAGTCCAAATTGTCCCTAGGTGTGATTGAGCGAGTGACTTGTCTTTCTCTTTGTGCCCTGCGACTGGCTGGCAACCAGTTGAGGGTGTCCTCTGCCCCCTGCCCGAAGATGGCTGGAATGGGCTCCAGCACCCCCGCGACCCTACTGAGGATAAGCGGTGCAGATAATGGATGGATGGATTATGAGGCCTTTTTTAAAGGCGTCATATGTAAGTTGTTTTGGTCAAGATTTGCTGTGGAACTAACTCCTGTTTGGTTTTGGTCGACTTACATCAAATTAACATGTTAATGTCATAAATCATGCTTAGAAATTGGTCCTCAAAGTATTGTTGGTACATTTGATTCAAACATTAACAATCAACTGTCATAGACAGGTAGCCTTGTGTTCATTCCGTGATTTTCTGTCAATTGTCAAGAATGTTTTCTGCAATCCCGCCTTTGAACTGGAGGCAGAGCGAGAAGAGCGTGTGGAGGGATTTCGAATGGCCTCATCCACCCCTGAGCCAATCAAACCACCAACTACAGGTACATTTGAAAATACTGTAAATTCAAACATGACGTAAACCTCAAAATGTGTTCTTTACGCTCACACAAGTCTGTGGAATTTGAATAAAGCAAAATGAATTCATTTTTACCCATCTCACAAATATGTTGAAATAAGATTTGTGCACCGGAACACATGGCAGTTGGGCATGTTTTTGTAAATCGTGACTCTAAAAACGCACCTCGACCTACAAATCTTCCCTCACTCTGTTCAAACTCTAACTCCTGCTAATGCTATTTACGGTCAACAATGTGCATTCATCCTTCGATGATCCTGTGATGACGTAGGCTGGAAAGAGGTCTATAAGACAACAACTTTTGAAGAACGTGACGGCTATTATGCTCAGGTTGTTGATGGTCCAACAAGAAAATAGTGTTAGTAGATGCTCACCTTACCTTCGCATATCTACGTTGGTTGAAAATTTGCGATTAATTATACATTGCACGCAGGTTTGGGTAGGGTTACTTTAACTGGATTACTTTCAATTACTTTTGGATTACTCCAATACCAAATATGCTAATAAAAGACAAAAGAAACTAAATATTAATAAAATTATGACTCACAACACGTGGTAAACTTTCTCTCCTGGCTTTGATCTCTTTGATCTCCGGCAAAACATAAAATGCGACAGAAACAAAATGAAAATAAATCCAAACAGCTTGCCAACATCATTTTTGCCGTTCCATGTGTTCCGTTACTCCCCAAGCCTGCCCAATATTTTGTAATTTTATTCATATTTAGTTTCTTTTGTCTTTTATTAGCATATTTGGTATTGGAGTAATCCAAAAGTAATTGAAAGTAATCAAGTTAAAGTAACCCTACCCAACCCTGATTGCACGCATACATTACAACAGAAGAGAAAGCTGTTGTTCAAAATATGTCTGCTAAAATTGCGGATTTCGTTTGTTTCTTCCCCTCAGTCTTAGCTTTATTTAAATGAGAAGGAAAATAAATTTACAAACGCGAACATCCAAAACGGAATGGATGAATGATTGTCATATCAAACCAATTTTTAGCCCAATTAGTAATTCTTGTTCAAATACAGGGATACGACTCAAAAGTGCCGAGTGTTTGAAAAAGAAAACAGTTTGAACATAAGAAGAAATAGTCACTTACAAGCTACAGAGTCCCTCAAATTTCTGGAATTTCTCCCTAATCATCTAATCATTTTACGGATCTGATGCATATACATACATTTTTATATGCTTTTTATTAAACAGCGAATTATCACAAACAAAAATTGGCAGGAACTAGCCAAACAACGATTCAAAATCAACAATATCCAAGAAAACAATAAATGCGGCAGATCTAGGTAGGAAAGGATAAATAAATGGATCTCGCTTAGCTTATCCACACTATTGTTTATAGTTGGCCTCGCAAATGACATGATCTCTTCACGCAATGTGGATTAAAATGAAGCCACAAATTAATTTTGCGGAGGCTTTAAACATGTTTTTTAATTAATTAATATAGTTTTTAACAGAATTATGTTTTAAGGGTAAATCCTGAGATTGTAGTTGAAAGAAGAAAAGACACTCTGAGTCTGAAACATTTTTGATAGCCCCTTCCATCGGAGGCTCAAGGAAGAACATGCTTCTTCTTTTTCAGGAGGCTCATTTATTACAAAACACAAGAAGAAAACTACACATCTGATTGGTTTATATGAACACAGTAAATGAATCTGATTGGTTCAGACAAGAATCACATATTTAAATTCAGTGTATAATGTTGGTCCCTAGATGGCGTGTGAGTATAATAAATGAGCAATAGCGATAGTGAAACTTTGTAAACACAAAGTGTCTCTGTGTGCCTCTAGAGCAGACTTGGAATGTGGGAGTGTCAAGGCCATCTTGATATCAGCTAGCAGGCCTTGTACTGGCTTTCAAGATGTAGCTTTTTAATCAGAGGCACATCCCTTGGTGCCGGAGAACTTATTCTTCTCACCTTGAAGGTGTTTGCGAAATCGTAAAACCACACACTTATTGAGCACTATAGAAATATAATCTTACATTTATAAGAGTGTAAAAGTATATATTGGTTATAAGAGTATACAATATAGTATAAAAGGCACATTTAGACCATAAATTCTCTCACATTATGACATATCAATAAATGACTTAGAGGGCTACAAAATGGTATGTGTAAACCAAAATACAAACCAGGTGGCGATGGCGCATTTTTTGCATGATTATTGTATTAAATTTCATATTAAAACCAACATGACAACTGCCATCGATGATATGTGTGAGTGTATTACCTTCGAAACAAACAAGAACAAAATCTAGTACAGTTTTAACTGCCTATGCAGGTCACCTGAAACTATGATAGAATTCTCAACTGTGATTGTAAGAGACCATATGTCGATGGCCCCAGAAAAACATTCCTCTGTCGTGATTCATTTAAATAAAATAGAATAGAAACGAATATACCTTTATTGTCATTGTTACAAAATGGGTTAACATATTGTGACAACGAAATTGAGCATGACACTCCAGGTTCACACATTCACAGTGAGGTAAAAAAACCCAAGAAGATAAAGGAACAGAGAAGATAAGGTTATAAAACAAGGAGGATAAGGATCAAAGAAAAGATGAGAGATAAAAGAAGACTAAAAGTAAAAAGATTTACTGGAGAGACATGTGAAGCCGCTGCACTCGCGCGCGCCGCCATCTTGAAAAAAAAACATTTTTTAAAAAATGATGAGATGATAAGTGATATATTTACATATAATATTTTTTCTAATAATTTGGTCACATGATCTGATTAATGTGTTAGGAATGTCAATGGGACGGGACCAAATAAGCTCTGGCTTCCTCCTGTCAGCCCTTATTTACCTCCTGCTTTCTCCACTGTTTAAAAAAGTTTTTGATTTTATATCTATTGCGACTTTGTATTTAATAAGAGGGAAAAAAAAAGATTTCAATCAATCGTTTTTGCGCCTATTAATATGTCAAGACTGGAAGACCCGCCCCTACCATTGCATATTGAATACAAATTAAATAATTAGGTAAAATAAAGGAACAAAAACAATTAAGTAATAGTAATACTATTGCTCTTTTGATGAGCATTGTAATTTCTTATATGATGTGGGTTTTGTTATGTTTTTTGTTTTTTCTATGTCTGACCATTCAGGTAGAGGATGGGGTTTCTTCCTGGTGTGTAGTCTTCCTTCACGGAGTGCAAGTGGTGGCTGGGGGAAGGTGGTGGTTCCTGCCGCGGCTCTGCTCCTTGTTACGGCTCTCAGCCTCACATTGGCCCTGATACTCACACGTGAGCATAAGCGCCTTTGTTTATTGATAAAGCTCCTGATCACAAGTCCTGCTCACGTTTTTTTCAGGCCACTATTGGTAATTTGACACGATGACCATTCTGATACGTCACAATCTTTTAAAGCAGAGGTGTCAAACTCATTTCAGCTTTGGGGCCACATGGTAGAAAAAATACATCATGGGAGCCAGACCAGTAGAAAAGTGTGAATTAAGAGATGTAGGATTTGATTATAATACGATTAGGGCTGTTTATCGTTTGTAATTTTAGATATGTAATTTTACAGTTAGCTGAAACGGGGTTTCCCAAAGGTCTTAAAACTTGAAAAAGTCTTATAACCGCAAATCAAGGCATTGAAAAAGTCTTATGTTCCTGGTGAAATTCTTAAATTTAACTCTCATTTGTCCTATCTGTGTGATACAGCTACTGACTGTATAATAAGTTCCCTAAAAATACGGAATGTCATGTCGTAAAATTATTTTTCTTTTTTTTTTCTCTACTTTATCAATCTCTGACTGATAAATGCAATGTGTCGGTCCAAAAATTCAGATTTACGCGTTTTCGAAAATGCTGCATTACGTCGGAGCTTTACATACAGTCAGTCTCTAACCCGCTGTTGTCATCAGAATAACTTTGGGATGGGGAAGTGTAGGTTTAACCCAGGGGTGTTTAAACTTTTGAGAAAGCAGGCCAGATTTGGTCAACTGAAAATGTGTGAGGGCCAACTATTCGGCCTTGCATTCTTTGAACAGACATTAAAAAAATTGAACCTCGAGGCAGTGCTTGGCAATTAGCGCTGAGATCTTCTAGCTCACATTAGTAGCATTTTCATTTAAATTGTGGGGTCTCATGTAAAAGCACTGCTGTGCCGTTAAAACAGCTTCCAGAAGCTTCACCTTTTCACAGAGTTCTTTTCCATTTAGCATTTTGTAGTCAGCATGTTTTGTCTGGCAGTGCCTCTTGATATAATATTCTTTGAAAACAGCCACAGTTTCTTGGCTAGTTAGGAAGACGCAGTTGATTCAGATTTCGGTGAAAGTGGCGGCCCTCACAGTTAACTTTCCTTTTTTTATTTACAGTCGCCGTGTCAGAAATGGGGTCGGCTAAAATTCTCACAGAAAGCCAAAGGGCAAGGTGGTTAAAACGCTACTGCTACCATCTGGTGAAATGGTGATTTTGTTTTTGGTACTAATATATTTCATATTACATATTGTTAATTTTATGATCGAGGCCATGGGCCTATAAAAACTTCATATAAAATAATCATGCATTTTCTCAAGGTGGTATGGCCATAAACAGTTAGTTTGGATCACTTCTAGTCTTTGTAGTTTGTATTCCTACTTGTGCTTTTTTTGACTCATTTTGGGTTGCACTACTCAATACAGCGACATTTAGTGGTCAAATATTACACAGTGTCCCTATAATGAATTTAGAAACACGAAAATGTTTTTTTTTGTAAATGTGTAATATATAAAATAATTGATGCAGACAGTGATAATATTGTTTTCTTAATGCAGAGATAAAAGGTCAAGATGCAGAAGAGCCGTTGTTATCCACCAATCCTTCAGACCTGCTGAGAGAAGAAGATGGAGAACTGGTCTTACTTCCTTCAAACAAAAGCCAGGAGAACATTCAGCCACTACCTCACCCTTCTAGTGTCCCCACTCCAGGAACACGTGAGAATCTCAAACACGTACGTTGCATCTTTATCTAAAGATGTTGGTCATTGGGCAGCTTTTGTCTACTTGCAGATTGTGGTGGAGTTCTGACTGATTCTGAAGGTTTTTTCAGTTCCCCAAACCACCCAGGCTCCTATCCTCCTAACACTTTGTGCGTTTGGGTCATCCAAGCCAGAGCTCCCCACTTCATTCAGATCCACGTTTCCTCCTTGAGTGTAGAGGGTCCGTCCCCCTGTTTGTTTGACTGGCTCGAGGTCCAGGAACATGGAGAGCACAGCTCGATGGTCACCAGGTCAGTGAAACCACGCATTCGGTAAACACTGTTAAAAACACTTGGGCCTGAATTACTCCAAATTTGCTTTTTACCATTCAACATTTCACTAGATGATGGCAGTAGCCCTCTGGCCACCTTTCCTCTTGGCTTTTTGACAGGATTTTAGCCCACCCCATTTCCGACATGGAGACTGTAAATTAAAAAAGGAAAGTTGACTGTGAGGGCTGCCTCTTCCAAGTCAAGTCGAAGTTTGAGTATTTTTTCTCCAAAATCTGAAACAACTGCCTCCACCTAATTTGCGAAGACCTGTTTCCAAATAACATAACATCAAGGGGCACTACAAGACGAATCATGCTGACTACAAAAAGTTAACTTGAAAATAACTCTGTGAAAAGGTGAAGCAACTGGAAGCTGTTTTAATGGCACAGCAGCACTTTGTCACGAGACCCCACAAGTCAAATAAAAATGCTACAAGATCGCGAGGCTGGTCGCCAAGAACTGAAAAACCTTCCGGAGGGTGAATTTAATAAAGACTGTTCTTCAATAATAGTTATTATAGGCCCTAACACATTTTCAGATTACCAAATCTGGCCCGCTTTCTTAAGTTTGGAAAGCCCTGGCTTACGCATTTATGTCTAGTGAGGATGTTAAGTCACCATTCTAAACCCATCAAAACCTTTAAAATATACTCTGACTAACTAAAAATGATCAAGTGGTATAAATTGATTGCATTGTTTATTTAATTGCTTTATATCCAAATGTTGCCAAAGTTATTAAAGGTTCTATATTTGATTTTTGCCTTTGTAACCTAAAGATGATTACTTTAGTATGTCATTACATAATTTCTAAAGAATTATTCTAAGAACGATGTAGTCGTACATTGAGTTGAACCGAGCCATTTCAGTCTGACGTAAAATGAATATCTGCCATGCTATATAATCACAGGGAGTTTTGGAGGTTGACTCCACTAAAAATACATATTACGGTTCACAGTTCACAGATTCCTTAACCACCAGGGTTGTCTAGTCGCCACTTGGTCTATAATATTCTAATGAGAATTTGAATGTCCTGTAAATAAAATTCGCCTCTGGCCAAAAAAGACGTGTTAAATTTATAATTTAGTAGACACTCAAAATGAGGATGGAAGACATTATTGAGTTTTTGAATTGCAAAGACAACATGGGAGAGAACCCGAACCTCGGCTGAGGAATTCCAACCTGTTCTAAAAGCCTTCCATTGAGCCCTCTTTTTAGGTTACAAAAGCAGATCCACCCCAAAGGGTGTGGATATCAAAGAACAGAAAGATGACTGAGTGTGACAACAAGATAAACATTGCATAGTAGTAAAAACAACAAACATCAGTGAGGTATTAGAGTCAAAATAACCAACCGCCATCCTATGCAATATCCTTCGCAGGTGTCCAATAACAGAATAAACTTAGCACAACGTTTTTTTGTGTATCTCCCTCAGGTTCTGCGGTGCCGTGGCCCCACCAACTGTCAACACAAACAGCAGCACAGTATGGGTAACCTTCCACTCCGATGGCAGCATTGCAGGCAACGGCTTCACTGCTCAGTACAAGACATTCCTACCTGGACACAGTCAGTGCTTTGTGAACACGGACGTCGAACCGAAGGGAAACTTAACAAAATGTGCGTTCGTGTACTTGTTTCTCAGAAAGTTGTGCAAAGGATGAGTTCATGTGCGACGATGGCCGCTGCCTGCTGCCTGTGTCTTTGTGCGATGGCCAATTCAACTGCCACGATCGAAAAGATGAGGCCAACTGCAGCCACAAACACAGCGGTGAGGGATGGATAGATAGATAGATAGATAGATAGATACTTTATTCATCCCCGTAGGGAAATTCACACTTCCAGCAGTCTCCCTTGTTGTTTATTTAAGGATTAACAGGATGCCCTCAGGGTGCTTTGTTGTAGTTTAGCCACAGCGCAATGGATGACGTCACACGCTAGTCCAAAAGTTCAACGTCCCTGCAGCAGATGGAAATCTTTGTGCCCAGGGATACACCACCTCGTGTTAGCGAGTCCACCTCCTCTCCGCTTCCTGCAGGCTTTCGTGTCTCTGTCTAACAGCGCTGAAGCCGGTTAGCTCCGGATAGCTCCGGTTCGGGTAGCTCCGGGTGGCTCAACGTTAGCGTCCGGGATGCTAGACGTGAGCCACGTTTCCGTAAAACACAGCAAACTGCACTCCCTGTGCGCTTTGATGTTTTTCACCAGCACAGCCAGTTTGTCGGTCTTATTTGGTAGAGAGATCACATTTACCATGATTATGGACGGTACCGGAGACTTAGAACGCCGCTAGTCACTTAGCTAGCTCCGGCTCTCCATCCATGATAGGGCCCCCTCATCACGCCGACACAAGAATTCTTCAGGGTAGGAGTTGATTCCTCGAATAAACGCATTTTTGTGCGTTAAAACCTATGTCCATAGGATAGAAAGTAATCCAAAGTTTAGTTGTCTAATGGGACGAAAAACACAGAAGATAGAAGCAGACAATAAAAACAATAAATCACGAAAAGTGCAAGATAACAGGGAGCTGCTGGAAAGGCTGCTGGAAAAGCTGCCGGAAAGGCGGCCGCTTGCGGCTACGCCGCTTTGATCGAAGTGAAATAAACAAGTTATTTATATCAGAATATGTTTGTGAGCTATCTATATTATGTTGCTATTTGGGACTAGAAGAGAAAAAAGACTGAATATCTTGATCATTTTTAGGCGTGTGCAAGTAATTTCGATCTTTAACGATCTGATGTAGCTTCAAATGTCATGATCATTGAACAATAATTTTAGGAGGAGCTACATAGTACACGTTATACCTTTAGAGTGGTAAATTTGCAAGACAAACTAACCAATTCGGGACCTTATGAAAATGGGAAACCTATCATTTATTTAACATACATTTGTAATCCTTTTCTGACAAAATATACCCCCCCTCCTTCAGGGAAAGGGAAATACAACATACATTGAATGTCCTATCACTACTAAAACATTGTTACACTACATATTGTTTTTCCTGTTCGTGAAATTAAATTCAAACAACAAACCTGGTGTTGTCCTCAAGACCACTTCTTCAGACCTGCCTTTTCATGATCATCTGCCTTATATATATTAGAGTCAAGAACACATTCACATGTTTTACTTTTTCTGGGAGTTAAATACAGGGGAGGGAATTTCCTTGCTCAACCCAACTGATGTGTTGCAACATATCGTTGGGAGTCATTAGGTGTCCCTCAATTCCAATCTCTAATGCAGAGCGTCAAGCAGGGAGTAGGTCTTAGGTATGACCCGGCCGAGGCTTGAACCAGCAACCTCCCAGTCTCTGGGGGGGCGCCCTAACCCCAAGGCCACCAAGCTGCCTCATATATCGTTCACTTCAAGGTCTACTGTGTTTTTATTTGCTATGTTTTACTTGCTTGTTTTATTCTTGTTCTATTGTTGTTTAGTACTCGATGTACAGCGACCTTGGGTATCCTGAACGGCGCTTTGAAGTAGAATGTATTATTATTATTGTGCTGTACTCAAGCCCCAACGGGATTTTCCAATGCTTTGATCCGTAGAATGCGGTGGGCAGAAAACTGGGCCATACGGTTTCTTGGCAAGTCCAAATCACCCCGGGCCATACCCCCATCAGCAGGTACAGTCAGAACAATTCTATTTTAAAAAGCACTTTTCACATTCGAAACCATCGGTTTTTGAGTTTGATCCTCGAGAGCCCTCGTGATTGCATGTGTCCCATGTTTGCTTTCTCGAACATATTTAAATCAATGAGCTTATCTAGGACTAGCTATATTCTACAATCCTAAAAAATATTCTGATTAGTTGATACATATTTGTTGACATGGGACATGCAAAAAAGGCTATGGACTCTTGGGGAGTGTCTTGAGTCTGTTTTCCACAATACCAGTTTCACACCATAACACGCCAAACTGCTAGATTGGCGATGGCGCCAGACAGCCAGCTTTTCTTTCCTTGCACAAAAAAGGAGCTCAATAGGAAGTTGGCGGATTATTTCGTTTGGGTTCTACAAAATGAGCCATGTGTGATATGATCTTGTTGCCAATTTGTACGTTCACCTGCTTACATCGAAGGAGATTCGATATATGTACTCAATTCCCTGTGATTACAATTGAGAGGGAAAAGTATTGAAGCAAACATTACTTAAACCTGTCAATCTATAGTAAAGTCGAGTCACATTTACTTGTTTAGCTCTTAGTCACAAAGGTCAGAGGTCTGCACAGACCATGAGGGCACAAAATAAAAAATCAGCCTTAGGAGCATTAAGAAACCTTGAGAAGGGATCAGATCACCATCAACATGAATAATCATGAATGATATAAACCATTAGCACGTCCGCGGCCCAGTTCTGGGGTCATGGGATCAAGCTACCAGTCTTCCTGTGCAGTTTGCATGTTCTCCCCGTGCTTGCGTGGGTTTCCCCCGGGCACTCTGGTTCCTCCCACATTCCAAGAACATGCATGTCAGGTTTTTCGGGCGGTCCAAATTGTCCATAGGTGTGTATGAGCGAGTGAGTTCTGTATGTGCCCTGCGACTGGTTGGCAACCGGTTCAGGGTGTCCCTGCCCACTGCCTGAAAATAGCTGGGACGGGCTCCGGGACTCCCTGCGACCCTACTGAGTGTAAGCGGTGCAGATACTGGATGGATGGACATAAACCATGTAAAAAGTCCAGTTGGCAGCAACGTCAACCTTGCCGTTTTAAAATCTCCACCGATGCAGCAAGTTTAAAAAAAAAAAAATAATTAATTAAGTCAAAAACTCTTCCATATTTTTTTCAGGAAAATCAAAAACCAATCACAGAAAAAAATATTAATCCATTAAATTTTAATCACTAATAAAATTATCTTCGGGCAGCACGGCGGCGCAGTGGTTAGCACTTGTGCGGCACAGTTCATGTCATGGGAACCTGTTGTGGGTTCAAATCCAGCTCCAGACTTCCTGTGCGGATTTTGTATGTTCTCCCCGTGCTTGCGTGGGTTTCCTCCGAGCACTCCGGTTTCCTCCCACGTTCCAAAAACATGCATTTCAGGTGAATTGGCCTGTCCAAATTGTCCCTAGGTGTGAATGAGCGAATGAGTTGTCTGTCCCTGTGTGCCCTGCGATTGGCTGGCAACCAGTTCAGGGTGTCCCCTGCCCACTGCCCGGAGATGGCTGGGATGGGCTCCAGCCCCCCCGCGACCCTAATGAGGATAAGCGGTACGGCTGATGAGATTAGATGAGATGAAAATTATCTTCACATTCCAAACTACTGAATGAATATTAGCAGTAAATTCAAATAAGCATAATCATTCACATGAAAATCAAAGGCATGTGATCCGTTAGTCCCAAATATTTGTTCAGGATTAACGAATGTAGAATGTCCACTTCTCGTCTTCTCGTCCTAAAACAGTGAACCGATACTATTTTATCAGATTTTATAAGACTTTTCGTTAACTATTTTAGTACAGCAATTTATTAAAAAGATGATATCCAGGTCGTAGAATGGACCCCTGCTTACTGGTCCCAGGGTTCCCGCAGACGGCAGACCTTAAAAAGTCTTGAAAGGTATTGAAATTTAATATCTTGAAAATAAAGCTTTAATTGGCATCAACATTTCTCAAATCCAATTTTCAAAAGTCTTAAAGGCGTGAACAAAATAATAAGATTCCTATTAAAAAGATACAATAACATTTATCAGTTGTCTTTTTTAATAATTCACAGATTTTCTTTTGTGGCAACATGGCATGACCACAATAATGAAACTATCAAAACGGTGATGTGGTTTCAGTCAGGCCTCTTAGAGCTGATTCGTGTCTTAGGTCTCAATGTTACCTATTTTGCACTACTGCATATTGCACTAATACGATCCCAAAACTGTAAGTAAACACCCAATGTAAATATCTTCTACCTCTGCATGCCCACACTTTCTTGTGTAAATATTGTGTAAATTATCTTTGTATCTTTTTAAATTTTTTCTATCCTTAAGTTAAATGTGTAACTGGAGTGCCACGTCCAATTTCGTTGTCACAATATGTTCAACCCATTTTGTAACAATGATAATAAAGGTATATTCCCACAATGCACATGAAAAGTTTAGAGAGAGACCAACGAAAAGTTTAAATTTAATCAGAAGTGGCTGTCCAGCGAACGTTTTTCGCCATAGCTTAAAGCACTGCCAGCTAATGTGTACAAGGCATCATGTATTGTGTGCAAGAAATATTTGTATTTTTTGTTTTGTGTGTTTAAACCTGTTTTCAGAAGGCATTAAAAAGTCTTAAAAGGCTTGAATTTAACTTGCCTTAAGCTATAGGAACCCTGGAACCAGTATTGTGGAAAAGAGGCTTTGGAGACCCTCAATCTTGGAAAAACAACCACTACAAGGCTATTTTTAACCTATCTGTGTTCTTTTGTTAGTTTTGTGTATGGCAAATAAGTGTTGAAGAAGGTCACGTGATCACGCTAAGCTTCCAGAACTTCAGCTTGGAGACTCAGGATGTGTGTGAGTTCGACTATGTGGAGGTGCATGACGGCAGCAGTGCCGGAGCTGGACGAGTCCTTGGAAGGTAAGACTGATTTGGTGGCATCAAGCTGTCGCCTGAACATTGTGGAGGTGTTTTAGTATCCAAATGATCCTAGGAGCTATGTTGTCTGGGGCATCAAATCCCTGCTAGGGTCAGCTATGGACCATGAACAGTTTTGGGACTTACACGTTACAATTGAACGGGTTCATGGAACAAATTACATTTCTTGGTCACAGGAACTTGATCAAATTTTGTAACTCAACTGTCACTACGAAGTGGTGCATGACTCCGCTGCTTAGGATTACAGTGTTCAGATTCAGATATACTTTATTGTCATTCTTGTACACGTGTATACAGAACGAAATGTCGATACATCTGATCCGCACAGTTTTCTTGAATGTACAGATATAAATAAATGTTGTACTGAGTTAGAGTATTGAAGTACTGATAATATGCTAAATAATTTATAGCTATGTATAGTATTATACAGTAGTGCAAAGAGTGCAAGAGGAGCAGCTAACCAGATGTGCAAAAATCAATGGCAGTACAGTAAAGACCGTTCTAATTCTAAATTGAAAATTGAAGTTATCTGAAGGGTGGAATGGCATCAATAATAATACACTTTCGGTGCGAGTTCCACTCACCTGAGTGTTGTGACCTGCTATGATGATCCCTGCAAAAGTGTTTTCTTCGTCAGATTTTGTGGCAGCACCGTCCCCCTGGACCTGACCTCGTCCGGCCAGTACATGACGGTCCTGTTCGTGGCTGATGAGGGAGTTAACGACAGTGGGTTTAATGCCACGTATCGTTCTACGTCAATACTAAATAGTGAGTTCCTCCTTCCGATGTGCATGTACACAAAACAGGTTTCAACACTTTTAAATTATTTTTTTCAACAAAGGGTAAAAACTCTCTTTAAGACGTGAAGTCTTGCTCACAATGGAGCGAAGACTGCGACCTGACTGCAGGTAATCAAATTACCTGCGAGCAGGGTGACTGGGATCGTTTTTAGTGTCCGTTTTCAAGTTCGATCGATGTAGATACTTTGCAGGGACGGGAGGCCAGCACCTAATATTTCCTCTGCCGTCCTCACTACTGATTCCATCTTTGACAATTCTTTCTGATTGACGCGACCAAACCAAACTGTGATTGACCTAGTTAAAACTGATTCAATGACAGCCCGATAAAAATTGACTAGAATGGATTGACGGACTCCGAATGAATTGAGTTGACGAAGGAAGTAGAGCCTTTGTCTGGCTGACTTTAGAATATCAGTTGCATTCACAGTCCATGTGAGGTCAGCTGACAAGTAAGTACCCAGAAACTTGAATGAATGGACCAGTTCCACCTCACTACCATTAATTGACAGTGGCACATGCGGAGGAGGCTTAGTACGGAAATCTATTATCATCTCCTTAGTTTTACCTACATTCAATAACAGATTACTCTCATGACACCAGGTGGAAAGTGAATCAATTTCTGCTCGGTATTCAGTTTCGTCTCCATTTGAAAAAAAGCCAGTACTAAAATCTATGAATAAAACCCTAGTTTATTTTATCCACCAAAGAACCAACACAAACAGCTCTATCATAATTTTTCTTAGTTATTTCCCCACTTTCTTTAAATTCAGTGTTGCTTATTATACGTAGCTGTGTGTTTTAATATATTTTTTCCCTCTACCAAAATTGTGATACAACGTACACAATTTGAAATAATCCAAAAACTTATAAACCACAGGGAAAACATGTAAGTTAATGGGTTAGACTCCAATGTATTTTTGTTTCTTTTGCTTCTTTGAGGGACATGCCGACCTCAGCAATTCGCCTGCAGTACCGGCGAGTGTCTCCATCCGCAGTGGTTGTGTGACGGCTGGAACGACTGCCCGGACGGAGGAGACGAACGCGATTGTGGAAACTCGACGTATCCTCCTTTTAGTGAGTAAATAGGATGAGGGGTGTCAAACATATGGTCTTGCTCAGGCCCACCAAGGGGTTTAATCCAACCCACGAGAGAAAAATGAGCTGCATCGCCTAGAACAATGACATGCAGTTTAAGATATGTCTACTGGATGTCGCCAAAGCCATGCTCCACTCGCAAAGCAGACCACCCACGGGACATGTATTTTCTTACTAGAATTTATCAACCAGAGAACATATGAGGAAACACCCATCCCGAAGTTAGTCGACGCGCAGTTTAAGACAATACCATCGCACTTACGTGTGATGCGTGGATAAATGGTAAATGTCAAGGTTAAAACTTGAGATTGTATTAAGGTAAAGAAAGGAACACACTCTGAGTCGGAGAGTAGTTTTTTGATAGCACTTCCATCTGAGGCGCGTCCCACCTGAGCTTTCCACTAGGTCTGCTTCCAAGATCGGCTCAGGGAGGAATCACACACACCCAATGGCTACAGGCTCATTTATTGAAAACACCGGCGTAATACAACATACCCGATTGGCTTAAACGAAATCACATGGATACATGAAACGAATCAGAACAAAAATCACGTTTAAATGAAGCGAATAATGCTGGTTGCTAGATGGCATGCAAGCATGATAAATAAGACTTTGTAACACAAAAGTACAATGCGTTAACTGTAAAACCGAGGAAGGCAAGTTTGTGACCAGGTTTCCCGGCACTTAAGTGAAGGACATCTTGATTGATAGTTAGCGGGCCCCAAGAGGATACAATTGTTGCAAGAATACAAACAGCACCTGGATATAATCTTTGGCTTCGTTAAGGTACTTTAGAGAATAAATTAATACAAAGGCACATTCAAACTATAACTATAATTTCCCTTACAGTAAATGGTCTGCATTCATATAGCGCTTTTCAAGTCACCAAAGAACTCCAAAGGGCTTTACAACGTGCTTCGACAGTAATACCACAAAAATACTACAGATACGATACAGAAATTGATGCCATGGTAAAATTAAGATATTAATACTACTGTTGAAATACTACAAGATAAAAGTACAGCAATACTCTAAAAATACTACAAAAATACCAATGTCAGCTTTTTATCTTCGGTGATTAGAAAGGATCAGTAATCACACACATTAAGGATCCTTTCTATGAAAATTCTTAAATTAACTGTGAAGCTCCAAAATTCAGACAAATTATTTTCATAAAAATATAAAACAAAAGGCAGAAACAGACTTTTTACATCATTAATTCAGTCACATAAATGAGTTGTACCTAAACTAGAAAAAAATACACATTTATATACAACTTTTTCTTCATGTATTTGCTTATTATTCAAATTATTATTGTCTGTTTAAAAAAAAATCTTTTTTTACCACTAGGAGGAGGTGCTAAATTATATACAATGTCTCTTTAAAACAAACAAGTCAAACCCATGGCCCGCGGGCTAAATGTGGACACATTATTTTATGTGCCCTGCGAGACATTGCTTAGAGAAGCACAAGAGAAAAATCTGCTGCGTCACATCAGTGACTTGCAGTTTTAAATATTTCCAGTGGATGTCGCCAAAGCCAGGAGCCACTTGCAAAACACCCTTTGTAGCTGTATTTGCTGGCTACCCTTAATCAACTGGAAGACAATGAGGAATCTCATCTCAGTGATACTTTACTTAAATGAAATTCAGACGCGCTGTTTAAAGAGACAGTTTGTAATAATTAGTTCCTGCTAGTGGTACAAAAAACAACTTTCATTCCGTTGAAAACCATTGAATTGAATAACAGAAGTACATGAACTATCATCCCAATGATAATTATCATAAATATTCATAGGTCGAGTATTGTATTTCTTTCACGTAGCAGAATCCATACCTAATAATCGCAGCCTTGTTTGTCTGAGGCATCTACTGCTACGCCATGCTCATTTGGCACTGATTTTCGTTCGCATGAGACAATACACTGCCATCTAGTGGCCAAATATTACACAATGCACCTGTAAGACGATACAAGAAAATACATTTGAATCGTAATTTAATTGACTCCTCTCCAACCCTAAAGCTAAGGCATGTTTTATGCATTTAATTTACCAATCCGGCCCCCGTGGTTTTTCCTACCGTGTGGCCCCTGAGCTGAAATGAGTTTGACACCCCTGATCTAAGACCTCCATCAGAGGAATTAATGGAGTCTTCTCATTACCAACAGCTTCCCCATGCGAATCAATAGAGGTAGAGATGTGTCTCGGTCTCAGTTACAACGTGACTTCCTTCCCTAATATTTGGCTGTCCATCGCTGATCAGAGAGAAGCTACCACACTTTTGCGTCAATACAGAGTATGGAACACAACGCTGTCGGTTTTTTTGTGGGGATCACAAAGGAAAAACCTTTCCATTGTGGGTCTTGTTGAAGGTTCTGATGGAGTTGGCCTGCTTCGAACCCTTGCGGAGACTGGTTTGCGGGATGTTCTTGCCTCAATGCAGCCCCCAGGGAGGAGTTTTGCAGCCGTGCCGCTCCGTCTGTTCCTCGGCCGAGCAGCAGTGCGGCCAAGCCTTGGACCTTCTCTCTTTCAGTTGGCCCTTCAACTGCCACCTCCTGCCGGACACGCAGGACCCCATGGAGTGCTCACTCCCCTGACCGATACAGTTTTACCTAGTCTAATATTTATTCGAAGTACCCAGCTAGGTAAAAAAAAATCAGATTCCTTCCCAGTGGTGTAAAACCTCAAAAAACAAAAGGAGACATTACCTGAGTACCAGGGTTGGGTAGGGTTACTTTAACTGGATTACTTTCAATTACTTTTGGATTACTCCAATACCAAATATGCTAATAAAAGATAAAAGAAACTAAATATGAATAAAATTACTAAATTTTGTGCAGGCTTGGGGAGTAACGGAATACATGGAACGGCAAAAATGATGTTGGCAAGCTGTTTGGATTTATGTTCATTTTGTTGCCTTTTATGTTAGTTTTGCTGGAGGTCAAAGAGATCAAAGCCAGGAGAGAAAGCTTACCACGTGTTGTGAGTCATAATTTTATTCCTATTTAGTTTCTTTTGTCTTTTGTTAGCAAATTTGGTATTGGAGTAATCCAAAAGTAATTGAAAGTAATCAAGTTAAAGTAACCCTGCCCAACCCTGCGGAGTACTTTTCAACTCGTGTGCCATGAGACCTCGTCTAGTGTATGCGGTTAAAAGGGATGCCGAGTCATATTTAACCACTAGAGGTCACTGTATTGTGTATTTCAACCGTAAATGAGTGCTAGAGGCACAAGGAAGAATACGAACTACTGTATGGAGACAGAAAGGGACCAAACCGCACCATTTTTTACCTCAAGTTTTTTGCCCGGCAAGATGGCGGACATTCAAGTCAGCTCCCTCTAGGTAAGGCTCATTTTCTGTAAAAAATAAATAAATACAAAATTCTAAACCAAGGAATATATTTTTAAAATGTAAATAGTCTGCATTTTTTATAGCGCTTTTCAAGTCAATGAAGACCTCCCAAAGCGCTTTACAATGAGCTTCACACTTACCCATTCACACACACTGACACACCGAGGCAAGGCAACTTCATGCTTATTGGGGGCATTAGGAATTCAGTGTCTTGCTCAATGACACTTCGACATATGAGACAGAGGAGCCAGGAATTAAACCTGCGACCTCTTGCTCCCAAGACGTGCGCTTTACCTCCTGAGAACATTTATATGATTGTTCATGTATTTTTGCTTAATATTCAAATCAAGTTTTTTTTTATGAAAGATGAAAAATCGAATTATTTTAATTCAGATTCAAATGTATGTATGAGCTAAAAAATACACAATTCCCCTCCAAGTATTTTTTATTCTTCCAGTAATCGTTCGAGTAACTGTAACAATCATCCTGATCAGTCGGTGGCAGCAGATAACCATGTACTGTCCATCTACTCAGGATGTAGTAGAGGGAAATATATTTAATAACTTCTTTTGTTTGATGAATCAAAATCTTGCTTATAATTTTCATTATTTTAATTGATTTTATATTACCAAAAAATTCAACACGAAAGTTAGAACTTAGTAAAATAACAGTTTGTCCTACTGACATATCTTCTCATTTTAAGCATTTGTTCCTTGAAAAACAGATAAAAATGTAGTAAAACTTGAAAAAAAAACTAGGTTAAAAATAAAGTTTAATTCCAATTTTTTTGACAAAGTACTAACCAATATTTAAAAAAAAAACTCTACAGAATTACCTTCTGAAGTCATGATGTCGACGAGAGTATCAAAAATAATTATACTGTCGACTCAGGCAACATGATCATTGAAGCATGAAACTGGTGCAGGGAATGAATTTCTCAACATTTTTGAGGGACAGTGCGTTTCAAGATTTTTATTTATTTATTTATTATTATTCAGCCAGTATCAACCATCAACATGATATCTACCGGAAATCATTTTTTCACGCGAAGCTATCGACGTGACTCGTCGCCTTCGATTGGCGCCGGGTTTTTAGACCCAACTGCTGTGTTGGGAGTCATTAGGTTAATGAAAAAGGTTGAAAATCACTGCATCAACTGACCAGAAATACAATTTTTCAGAATATCTCCTGCAATCTAAATACAGTAACGGTGTATTGAATGTGCTCTTAAAGGGACAGTGTATTACTTTGAAATGGAATTTCTAAAGCAAAAATATGTGACCTTTCATATAAAAATGTGTTTTATAATATACTGCAAGGTCAAAAAATGTGCATTTATTTATAACTCACCTAGGAGGAGTGGACCATCGTCCACCATCTTGCTGCTACGAGTACACGAGCCAAAAACTTAGTGAAAGGCTATAGCAAGAAAAAAATGGAACAGTTTGGTCACTTTGAGTCTCTGTAGTTTGTATTTCTCCTTGTGCTTTGTAACACTTGTTTCAAATAGACTAGCCACATCTTGTGGTCAAACAATACACACTCTCTCTTGAAGTGCAATTCATTTCCCATTGCAATACATACAAGCCAGTCATTTGCAATAAATACTGTAATACCTTGTTAAGGTACAAAGAATAAAATCTACAGGGAGAAAATGTCTTTGGATGATCTTTTAATGAATGAACCTTTCAAAACGGTTGGAGTTAACTGAAATAAAAGCACAATACAGGTAAATAAATATCTGTCAATGAGTATGTAAATTAACTTATGTAGAATATAAGTAAATAATTCATTTCATTCAGTCAGGTGACCTTCAGCAACCTGTTTTAACGACTCGTTAAGCCGTTAATGGATCACAAAGGATTTAAAGAAAACAAATACTGGATTGCACTCATGAGCTTCACTGCAGATGCGACGGGATAAGTAGTTTAAGCGCGTAGTCCAAAGCAATGGCGGTCAGCCCCCAAACGCGATGCTTCCCGTTGCGAAACACAGGGAGAGTGTATCCAAACTTGTCCCCCTTGCGAAAATGCGTGTACCCGCGATTTTGAGGCTCACACAAATGGGACAAAGACAAACTGAATATCTCCTCCACCTGAAAAACAAAGGGGACAGTGTGTATTGTTTAGCAACTTAGTCATAGAAAAAAATAGTTCTTTCATGAAACAAGATTCAGGCATGAAAATCTCACCTTTGAGAAATTTACCAGTTTTGAAGTCAAAAAGGATATGAGAATTGTGTAGATCCAAGGAAAACATGTTTTGAGGGGCCTGGGGTGGGCTATAAAACCCATTAGTTTTTCACACGTCAGACGGTAAAAATGCATGATGTACAGTGGCTTGCGAAACTATTTGGCCCCCTTAAACTTTGTGACCTTTTGCTACATTTCAGACTTCAAACATAAGAGATATAAGACTGTAATTTCTTGTGAAGCATCAACGATATGTGGGACATAATCATGAAGGTGAACAAAACACTTTGAAATATCTAATAAACCTTTTTAACAAATAAAAAACGAAAAAGAAGGTGTGCAAAATTATTCAACCCCTTTACTTTCATTGCAGCAAACTCTGTCCAAGTGAGGATCTCTGAATGATTCAATGTTGATCTAAATGACTAAGGATGATAAATAGAATCCACCTGTGTGTAATCAAGTCTCTGTATAAATGCAACTTCACTGTGATAGTCTCAGAGAGAGCATCATGAAGAACGAGGAACACACCAGGCAGGTCCGAAATACTGTTGTGGAGAAGTTTAAAGCTGAATTTGGATACAATAAGATTTTCCAACCTTTAAACATCCCAAGGAGCACTGTGCAAGCAATAATACTGAAATGGAAGGAGTATTAGACTTCTGCAAAGCTAGCAAGATCAGGCCATCCCCCTAAACTTTCGGCTCATACAAGGAAAAAACTGATCAGAGATGCACCCAAGAGGCCTATGATCACTCTGGATGAACTGCAGAGGTCTACAGCTGAGGTGGGAGAATCTGTCCATAGGACAACAATCAGTCGTATACTGCACAAATCTGGCCTTTATGGAAGAGTGGCAAGAATGAAACCATTTCTTCAAGAAATCCTTAAAAAGTGTCGTTTAAAGTTTGCCACATGCCACCTGGGAGACACCAAACATGTGGAAGAAGATGCTCTGGTCAGGTGAGACAAGAATCTTTCTGGCAACAATGCAAGACGTTGTTTGGCGTAGAAGCAGCACAGCTCATCACCCTCAACACACCATCCCCACAGGCAAAAATGGTGGTGGCAGCATCATGGTTTCAGCAGGGACAGGTAAGATAGTTAAAGTTGATGGGAAGATGGATGGAGCCAAATACAGGACCATTTTGGAAGAAAACCTAGAGTCCGCAAAAGACCTGGGACTGGGACGGAGATTTGTCTTCCAACAAGACAATGATCCATGAAACATAAAGCAAAAGCTACAATTGAACCATATCAAGGTGTTAGAATGGCCAAGTCAAAGTCTAGACCTCAATCCAATTGAGAATATGTAGAAAGAACTGAAAACTGCTGTTCACAAACGCTTTCCATCCAACCTGGAGCAACATACGGTCATACTGCTCTTTGGCACTCCGTAGTGGTTCCCTGGTGCTTTTTTAAACAAACCACAGCCCCAACAACCTCACTCAAGTAGAATGCCCGACAATGGCAGGCTATTATGCCTGTCCTCTTTAAAAGCAGGGAAAAAACATGAGCAGCAATATTAAGGAAGCTTATTAGTACTAATCTTTTTGGTGTGATTTTATGAGATAAAAAAAAACATTTGGATATTATTAAAAAGGTAAAACTACCCAATTCATTGCAACCATATCAAATTAGTGGTATTCATGAAGCAGCAAACACAATGACAATACCTCTTCTGGATTTGGTTTGAAGGACAGCTCCTCCAGAGGGCCTACGTTAGCCAGCACAGGGGCCACCAACATCCCTGACTAAAAAAAAAAAAATTAAGAGAACAGTTCATCATTTTTTTTTTTTAGATAAAGTGTCATAGAAAAAGGGTGCACACATTCACAAAACTCATAGCTGGAACCCATGTCTGCTATAACTGTTTCAGAATTGCAGAGCTGCCATACATTGAAAATCATTTCAGAATGAAATTATATGTATACCTTTGTAGTAGCATTTAGGAGCGCAATTTTAAAGTCAAAAGTAGTTCTTGGACAGTGTTGCATAATCTTGTGTTTGTCATTCTATTTTTGGACGATAAAAACCCTTTATAATTTTGCTGTTTCTGTGACATAAAGAGGAGGGAATGATAAGAAAAACATTACTCTGTTTTTACCATTTGACAACTGTAAAGAAGTTTGCTGAGGGTGCCAGGGTTGTTCCTTTTTTGGACTATTATTGTGCATTATTTTGACTACAATGCGCCGTTTCAATCATTGTCACTATTGGCCATATAGCTGTTCTTTAATATCCACACCCTTTAGGTCTGATCTGTTTTTTTGTGACTGGAGAAATTTAACTTAAAAAAAGGGCTCAGGGGAGGAACTTTCAGAACAGGCAGAAAAGTTTCTTATATGAGAGTTTTTTACACAGTCTTCTCGTGTTCTCCCTGCAAGTTTAAAATCCATTGATGTCTTCTTTCCTTATTTAGTGTTTTCAGCAATATACTTATCGGAAACTATAGACGCACGTTAAACCAGCTATTACTGCACAAGTACAGCAGGTGGCACTAATGTACGATAAGTAATCAAGGAACAGTCATTGTGCAAAAATGAGCATCGTTTGAATGCAGGGTTCCCATAGAAGACACGTTCATTTCAAGAATTTTTAAGGTTCTTTTAATACCTTTTGAAATCATATTTAAGACCAAGTCAACCAAAACACACTTGGATTCAAGACATTTTAATGCCAATTAAGGCCTTTTAGAATGGTAAATTCAATGCCTTTTAAGACTTTAAGGATCTGCAGGAACCCAAGAATGTATTTATTTGTTCAAAGAAAAGGCATTATTCGTAAATTGCTATAAACTGGCATAAGATTCGCAAAATTTGATGGCAATACAATTGCTTTAAACACAGTAGGAAAATTGAATTTTCTAAACTAGTAGTTCTAGCATTTTTGGGAGAAAAATGCTTAAATTTTCCTGGTTGACTGAGAATTTTTGAAACGGCCAAAATATTGAAAAAGTTAAAGGTGGGGTGTGTGTTTGAGGTGTCCTTAAGGATATCAAAACATTTTCTTTATCAAGTATGTGTTAACGATGCTCAACTGGGATCAAAAACCCATTCTGCTTTATTTTCCGCTGCACCTATGCGCTTATATTTTCCTTTAGAAAAGATTTTCGAGCGGAATACATTAGGCCCAAGGAATGGGGTGTTTGTGATGCATGAAAGTAAGAAAAACCTTGCTTCAAGTGGAGGCCCAATGCAACCCCACACTCTAAGAAAGATGAAAATTTGAGCACAGTTAAGAAACGCACGTACTTGCCCGGGCATCATGAACGAGCTGACTAAGGCTGCAATGATGACACAAGCCAGGAAAGGGTGGCAGCGTGTAAAGTTTAGAATTCCGTACAGCTCCTATCCCCATTAAAGCTGAATAGGTAAATTTGTATTTAATACATGTTGCTGATTGTAAAAATGCCATAAGAAAAATACCATACATCCATTTTCTAGACTGCCTATCTACACTAAAATTGTGGATATTCCAACTGTCTCCCAAAACTGGTCGCCAGCCAATCGCAGTGCACACAGATATGAACAACATCTTCTAGACACACTTATACATTTTGATAATGTGGACTTGTCCATCAACTTATCGTGCCTTTTGTTAGTATTTGGGAGAAAACCAAAGTACCTTGAGAAAAGCCACTCAGTTTGTTTTCTGTCCCAAGTGTCGCACATTGATTTGAATTGTTTAGACATGATCTACCTTTTTTTGCTTAACTCACTGTGTCCCTGAGAGGTTTGAGAACACCCCAAACGTTTTTTGTCGATACGCTGATGCCGAGCTCCTCCTGTGCCTCCCTCAAGGCAGTAGCTACCACATCGCTGTCCGATGGATCGCTCTTCCCTCCTGCAAAGCTACACACGAGAGCAAATAAGAACAGAGTGTAGAAAACGGTCAATCACAAAAATCTTGCTTGCTATACCAAGGAAAATCTAGGCCATGAGCAGTTCAAGATGCTAACACAAGAGCTCTAAACCATTCATTGGTCATGACGCTTACTGCCAGCATCAGATTGTTTCAGTTCGCATGTGCAAACTACAACGGCAAAAAATAGTGCTGTCAAATTTTGTTTGTGAGTACTTTTATTTAAAGTTACTGTTTATTTGATTTCCCCTTATTGGGCGATGATAACCCTTATAAAATCACCGCTGTAAATTCCGGACTATAAGCCGCTACTTTTTTCCCAAATTTTCAACCCTGCGGCTTATTCAGAGATGCGGCCCATTTATGGAATTTTTTTAACGGCCGCCAGCGGCGCTCGAGTATGAGAGGTAAGATTTAGACCGGTGGAATATATGCGCAGAGGAAGATCACAACTTATGAGCGTAAACATACCCTCATCGTGCAAATTGCACAAAATAAGGCTTCCATGTTTAAAGCAAACTGGCATATTGCCGGGATGTATTGAAGTAAGGGAGCGTGGAACGAGGGAGCGTGGAACAACGTCATCATGATAAAGTTTCTTTCCGACATTAAAAAGACAACTTAGATGTCATTACCAAGGAGGAAGAAGCGGATGGTCTGCCGTGATTTTTTTTTGGTTTGAACAAATTTATTGACACTAAAAACAGAAAACAAACATGACAATCTCAACAGCAATTAAGCACATTCACACTATTATATTCCAATATTACGTTTTTAACAGCAAACACAAAGTGAGGTTTGAACAAACCTTCTCGAAAATCAAACATATTCACAATTTCATTATATAACATTTTTTTTTTGGTTTGAACAAATTTATTGGGGGTTTGGGGTTTTTATGGGTTATTGATCTATCTTCGTTATTCATTATCCATTATCCGTTATCGGTCAGTTCATAATACGCTACAAAGCCTAGGAGCCGGGACACTTACTCTCAGCCAAAAGGCCAAGCTAAGGTCCTAGCCCTAAAGCCTTGCCGCGATCATTGCGAATGCACCGTTCCCGGTGGTACTGCAATACCGGGCCGATGCGTGGAGTGGACAGAGCAAGCTCATATTCCAGTACCCAATCTTAGAACCACAGCCGGCCTGATCATAACGATTACGGCATTTATTTACTTAACAGACTAATTTGCAGGTACGCGAGCGTCTTTTTAGTAGCGTGAGGCTACCTCCCAAAGGCACGGTTTAGGATGAAAGTTATTTTATTAAAGCTTTGAAAACTCTCGATGTACCGTCTTTCTTTGTAAATATGTGTAATATGTATTTGCCACTGTATATTTTTGTAATGTATTTATTTGTATTTATTTGAGACACTTATTCTGCACGAGCAAATTAAAACAGAAGGGCGGAGCAAACGCGGGCTGATGGGAAAATGGGGACCGGTAAAGGTGAGTTTTTGTGGACACGGCGGACAATAATGGATGTATATTTTTCCCACCCTTACCTTTGGAAATATACACTTTTTTTCCTTGGATTACTATTAACGGGCACCCAGAATCTGCAGGTCTGCAACAAATTTTAAGTACCTATATCATTTTACGTTCATTTTGGCGGCTGTGATTTTTGAACTGAGTGCTTCAATGAAGGACATTTAGTTTCAATCGCGGGACTTAAAATTTGGCTTGGATTATTTTCGTGTTTATTTGATGTGGGTGCAGGCGGCTTATATACAGGAGCGGCTTGTGTATGGACAAAATCGGTTTTCCCCTTAAAATGTGATGGGTGCGGCTTATAATCAAGTGCGCTCTATAGTCCGGAATTTACGGTATATAGAATACTCAAGGTTCTTAGACCTTTTTAATGGCCAAATTAAAACACTTTTTAAGGACTATCAAAGCCATGTTTTTCCAATTTCTTTAAAACCATTAAATGAAAAAATCTGGTGTAAATTATGTGTTTTGCAGATCCACAAATATATCTGCAATTTACATATACTATTTGTAATCTTCAGGGTAGTATGGCCGTAAGCACAGTATTTTGAGTAAAATCATGTAGTTCTCAAGTTCTTCCTATCACAATATACCACCGGGAAACGTTACCAAAAATTTTTGTATGGCACATAATCATAGTGACCTGTTTAAGTGTAACATGAACCTGTCCTCTTGTGTGCTACCCATAGAGGGCGATGAGGCTCAATCGGACAATGCCATTTAAACTATTGCCAGCTGCAGTTAATCACAAGGAAAAAAGAAATGGAAATGGCAAAGCAAAGCCACCATAGACCAGTGACGGAATCAGTTTTAACCAGACTTGTTGAGAAACATGGAAACAATTTCACGCATTCAAGCACTTCAACCGAAATTCAAGCGCTTTTCAATCTTTGAAAACATGACATTAAAATTAGAGAATTTAAGGATTCTAAGCACCTGTAAGAACCCTGAATACCACAACAATATTAATAATCTATGGTAAATCTGGGGGGAACGCACAAGTTGAGAAGTATGCTGATCTCTTTAATACAGTGACTCTCTCCCATAGTAAGTGCTCATAATAAACTAGCATTTTCTTTCATTAATATTATCGTATTAGTCTTATTGCTGTAATCTTTATGTTTAAATACAACTTGAATGTGTTTTTAGTGATCAGGAAGATGTGATTTCTATCCATTGAGGGTTTACTTGGATTCTTTTGAGAAGGCGGGGACCGACCAATTAATAATAATTATAATTATTCTTTCATATTAGCAAAATTGTCACAGGCTACACACACAATCCTGAAACAAATTCAAGCTCGTATAAAGAGGTACCATCTGCTTCTACTCACCTGACATCCCCTTTATGCCTGCCCTTCAACATGCTAGAGCGCAACGTGAAGAGGAATGCAGGTTCTCCCTCTTCACTGCAGAGAGAAACCAATATTGATGCCCATCTTCGCTGATTGTTTTCTTGGCTTTGAGATTTTCCCCCGTTGTTCACATTATACAGTTTTAAATTGGGAGCCAGCTCTCGTCGACATCTTCTTTCATTTTCCGGGGTTAAACACTCAGTCCAGACTCCATGCACTGTTTGAGTTTGTTGAGAAGAGAGACTGTAAGCTTGTGCGCTAGTCTGGACATATTTTAACCACTGTAAAGCGGTGCCAACCTTCTGTCTGTCATACATATGACAGTAAGTTGTTCTATAAGTTGGATTACAAATGTCTTGAAATAGTCTTTGAGGTCGATCCCGTGTGGTCACAGTTTTCCTGTGCTTGGCGAGATGTGACGATTTCTTGTTTTGTAGTGCGAACTCTTGTCTTTGTTCAATATCACAGCTTAGACTGGAAATAAATTTACTTGATGAAAGGGTTGCAGTGTCTGTGGAGGGTGAGCAAAACATCTTTTTTCCGATGATGCGTTCATGGCTCCATCTGTTGAGGTCCCATCGAGCATGGATACAATTTAGGTCATTTAGGTGCAAGTATGACCCTAACTGGCATGAACTGATCAACAACTGTGAACCCCGGAACAACCTATAAAAACAAGACAAAGCACAAATGTATTAGGTACTTAGATAAAGCTGTCAAGTGTGCAATGATGTGCAGTCATGGGAGGCAGGTGAGGCTGGTCCTCACCTGTGATCATCGAAATATTAAATACAAATACATTCGTTGTACTTTTTCATATAGCCTCACAATTTTTTATGCCCTTTTTTGAATGTACAGAATTGTCACATTAAATTATGAATAATATTAATACTGTATAATTAGTATGCTACACATTACTGTGCTGAAAGTCTTCAGATGCAGAGTGAGGCTAACAATATTCTTGCTTGTAGGAAATTAAAACAAAAAACAAAATTTGAGAACCACGGGATGTTTTTAATTGTAACGTTTTTTTGTGAAAAAACAATATGGCCTTAACTTTACACAGACCCAAATAAAGAGTTTGACACCCTTGCTCTACACTGCCATTTTCAGAGATACGTCAAGTTCTATTAGTCACATATTTAGGATGCACCATCGCTTCTTTGCATGAATTACATACTTCCTACATTTAGCCTTAATGTATTCAATCAAAAAAATAAAATAAAAATGTTTTTGTACAGCACTTTCCGGACGGCGAAAGGCAACTAAAAGTGCTCGATAAAAAATTAAATATGCACTAAGAAATTCACAATACCCCACCCAACATAACGGAATGTGAAGTGCATAGACATACACACCAAATGGGTAAAAATGAATAAAATGAAGAATGAATAAAATCAAAACATGACATAACACAGTAACACACACACACACACACACACACACACACACACACACACACACACACAAAAAACACCCCAATAGATGTATATGAATGTTTACCATTCAAGAAATATAATAAAAACTCAAAAGGAAAGAGTTCATTTAGACCATTTGAAATACACAAGGCACACCATATTTGTTAACGTAAAGCACCTTTTATGTTTTTTAACATGTAGGCAAACTTTTAATGCTTGGACAGCACTATTTATCCATTTGTCCATGTATATATTTGTCTATATCTGGGATGTCAAACAGGGATGTCACGTTTGTCTCTGGGACCAGACCTAGACTTTCAGTTCTCAGGTGGGCCCTATCCGTAAAAGGAAGTCTACTCCAACTTTTGTTTTCTTTTTCAATATTATGCTTTATCATTCAACTTGCATTAGTAACCCACCGTACATATTGCAATCATAAATGACAAGGGATCCTTTCTAAACACAACACATTTAATCACAAACAATAGGGGGAACGATTTTTATGTTTGGCATCGTATGTGTTAATAGGTTTATTTCAACAGTTAGTGAATGCAGTCTTACACCTGAACCAACTCACCACGCTATAGAAAATCAACACTGCCTTGTAGTGGCCGGGGAGAGCACTTGGTTTCAATTTAATAAAAAAAAAAAAAATTGACAGAGACTCTCTTCCATTTTTAAACAAACTCAAACTTTGATAACGGGCCGGATTAAATCAAGAAGGCAGTATGGTTGACATGACTGGTCTAAGTGAAGTCAAAACAAAGATGTAATATCCTTAATTCTCGGCTAGCCTTGTTTTCAACTGTATGCGTGCATTTTAAGTTTTTATAACTTGAGATGTTGAAAAAATAAAACTAATATTAATCAGGGTGCGCTCGTTCTTAAGACACCGAGACGACAGGGATTGACACACCTGAATCCATCAGTTTGTGATAAGCAGGAAACAAAGAAGTAGAAAGAAATTCAGAAGGTAAAAGAGCTGTTTAATACCGGTAACGGCGAGTCAAGCATATTCTTTATGATGAATAAACATCTAGGTCACCTATCAAGATAGCGAGTTGTTCGCTTTTTCAAAACAGGTTGGTTGAAGTTTTACAGAAAATTGTCCATTTCGTGTCTGTGATGCGCCATACGTGATATTTTGTATCTAGATAACGTTACTCGGGGGTGCGCTAGCTATGTAGCATGTTAGCTTGACCGAATTTGTTGTAAGTTGTTACAAAAAGTAAGGTCGCTTATAGAAATGTTGCTACATATTGCCAGAGATGTGAGAAAAGACTGTATGCCTTCGAATTACTAAATCGAATTTAGTTTGTGAAAAAAAAAAAACTCACTGTGAAAGTTGTGGGCGCAGCATTTCGCCGGGTGCTATTTAATCGTAATTGCTCAATGTAGCTTCGAGGACGTCACTGTTGCCATAAGGTTGCGCAGTAGTGACGCAGGACTTGTTTTTATCATTGTTTTATTATAAATGTATCTATTATTTAGAATTTGGGGGGGGGGGGGGGGATATTTAGTTTTTTAATTAAAATTATTTTGTAGTGGGACAAATATTAACTGTGTGCTAAATCCCACACACATAAGGCAAGAATTGGTCAAGTCAAGTCCTATTTATTTGTATAGCTCTTTAGCTGGCCCCCGGTAATTATAAAAAGGGGATGTAAATGTAATAATTTGCTCGGTCAGTATTATACAATTGACGTACAGCGAGGTTCTAAATCTGAAATGTTTAGCAGAATGTTTTGCTCTAAAGTAAAATCATTCATTTAAGATCATTCATCTCGTTTCTATACTAAAATAAGTCAAGTCTTGTTTATTTGTATAGCCCTGAATTACAATGAGCCTCAAAGGGCTCTACAGACCATCATTACACCATCTGATCCAAAACCTACATGAGGGCAAGGGAAAACTCGAAAACCTCAGCATGAGGAAAATGAAGAAATCTTGAGGGGACCGCACATGAGGTAATCCCCCTTCCAGGATGACTTGACTGCAATGGATGTTGTATCAACAAACAATAAAATTAATAATACAATTGAAAATATTTAAAGTATTATGTAAAATAAAATAAAAAGGATGACCAAAATGGATGTAGCATTAACAGACGATGCACAGATATTGTCAACATTAAATATATGTCATTCATAAGCTATAGAAGTATGTTTTAAGCCTAGATTCAAACGATTCCACTGAGGTTGCAGACCGAATTTCAGAAGGCAGAGTCTTCCACACCAAAACGCTCTCGAACCTACCGATCTCTTCTTGGCTCTTGGGATCACTAGTAGACCAGCATTTTTAGAGCGAAGGCTCTGGACAGGAACACAGGGGTAAATTCAATACAAGAGCGTTCGTTGCACTGCATTTAACTGAATAGCTGTGGGTTGAACAAATAAAATATTGAATAAAGCACACTTATCTTATTTAGCTGATGGTAGAGATCTTTGCTCTTTTTAAGAAATAATTTCTATAAACTTTAAAACTACTTCAAATAATCAAACTGATGTACCAGATGCCATTGGCGTCAATGAAGTTTGTTAGGTGATCCACAGTCGGATTTACAAATAAATGAACCTAAATCTTATTAATCAATTGAGCGGACCATTAAAAATTATATTGTTTGAAGCTAATACTATCACTAATTCTATTTGGGCAAGAGGTGTGTGCCAAACCAGAATTGTTGGTCTCACAAGTCTCACAATCACCCTCTGCAATGAGGCAAGAGAATTGTGTGCCTCACTCTGAATCGGCAGATGCTCAGCAGTGATACATTAAACTACTGCTCCCTTTACCATTCATACACATGGAATGCTATGACTAATCTTCCCTTCTAGCTTAGCATGAAAGTAGGCATACAGCTAAAAGAGGCGTGTCCATATTTTCATAGATCAGAAAAACATATACATTTTTAAAGGTAAAATTAACCTGTCTTGTTCTCCACTTGTT